>NC_056732.1:1282177200-1282372200 GCF_019279795.1 Protopterus annectens | reverse complement strand
AAAAAATGAAGCCCTGACAGCTTCTGGTCCAATTTCTTTTACAGAACAGATAATTTCACTGAAAAATAAGGTGCTAAAGTTAAGTTTACCAAACAGCATTCAGTTAATTTTATAAGTTCACGTCCAAGGTATACTACAATCCCAGGTGTGATAATTTAATAAAGAGTCCTAGTCGGGAATTTTACCTCATGATATCGAAGATGCATATCTGTAACCTTATTTATGCAATATTTTCTCAGCAATAAACTTTCCATGAACCAAAATTTAGTTAATTTCTTTAAGGCAATATTAGTGCAACTATCTTTATTTGGAATATCTCTATAATACAGTGTTTTATTAGTGCTTATGTTGTGTTTACATGTTGCAGCTGTTTTATTAGTGATTGGCTTGTTTCTACATTTTGATAATATTATCACTCGTTTAACAGACTGTGTCTTTTTCCTTTATATACACTCCATTGTCCACACCCCTCTGTGCTTTATGTCCTCAAGATGCAATAATTTCTGTCTTTATCATTCCAGACAGATATTTTGAAATATGCAACTATATTTCATATAGATTATAAACATATTCTATGTCATTCAGGCATGATGGTGCAAGCCTTATATGAGTTTAAAATAAAATAAATGTTCACAGTTTTGACTGCAGTAGTACAGGGAAATCTATCAAGGCTTGATAGTGTGTTGACAAATAGTTCTTCAATTGCATTCATTGTGGCTATAATTAAAACAAACTCTGCCACACCATCCAGCAGTAAATGTACCCTTCCGTCAACAAGGCAGTACATTTCTGACACGATGTACAAAGTGATAAACACATTGACTGCTTAAATAAATGTAAAGCAGATAAACAGAGAAAGACAAGTGCAAACTAGAGAAATAATTTTTAACACCTCTTACCCTGGCACATTAGTTTCTTGTCATGTTTGTCATGTTGCATACAGATGATGTATATATTCTAGAACTGCAAAAAGTAGGCTTAAGATGTAAAATCACATTAATGAGCATAATATCCAGGTCAATGCTAAAAGTCATCACGGGGACTTATCTTTAGAAATAATTAAAATGCAATGCTGCCAAAACTAAGCATACATTTTATCATATCAATAACATTAGGAAATAATTGTCTATTAATATATTTAAATAACTGAACGCCCCTTAGACCCTCACAAAACTGAATTCAGGTGACCTGGTCTTGCTTTTTACACACACTTGCTCAGATTTTCTTTCTCTCTCTCTCTGTCTCTCTCTCTCTCTCTTTCTATGAAAAAAAAATAAGGACCATAGTTCTGACACCCACTTCTGCTCAACACACTAGGCTCATTTATATCTCATTACTCTATGCAGCTCTTACTTTGCAAGAACTTAAACTAAATTATAGATTTCCAAATTCCCAAGAAACTCTTCATGGAACACAGTAAATTGCGACATCAATTCATTACTGGTCATATTACACCTGATACTGGTTCCATGGTTCCATTTTACAGGAAGAAAGTAACTTGCACAAATATTTTCCTATCCCATTTAAACAACAAAGGCATAAATACACCTAGAAAAATTAAGAAAAAAGTTTGACTTTTCCAACATCTGGAGGAGAGCATACCCTACATCACCCTGCTACTATATACAGTGACTCCCAACACAACACAATCACAGAGAAAAAAAGTTTGAACTCTTTCTCTCTCACTGAATATCAGTCTATCTATCTATCTATCTATCTATCTATATATGTTTATATATCTATCTATCTATATCTATCTATCTATCTATCTATCTATCTATCTATCTATCTATCTATCTATCTATCTATCTCTATCTATCTATCTATCTATCTATCTATCTATCTATCTATCTATCTATCTATCTATCTATCTATCTAATCTATCTATGCATAACTATATCTGCATGTGTATGAGTCCATGTCAACTTTTGGAAAAGTGATATACCATAGTGCCTTTTTAGGTAATGCCAAACTGAAAGTACTTCCAACATAGCAAATCAAAACCAAGAAAATCTAAAGGTATTACTGCTCAGTGCTAGGAGTCTAAACAAAAATCTTCACTCCCTAGAAGCTCTCCTTACTCTAGAGAATGCTAATATCTGTGTGGTCAGTGAGACATGGTTTAAAGCACCAGACAGCACACTAACAGTGCAAGATTATAATACCTTCCACACATTTAGGCCAGCTACTTCACAGGCAGGGACTAAAGGTGAAGGTGTCTCGATTTACATCAAAAATAAATATACTTCAAGGCTGGTCAAACAGGACAAAGTACTTGAGCTGCTCCATGTTCAAATCACCATAGGTAAAAGACAATACCAATTCATTGCAAGTTATGGGTCCCCCTCTATGGCCATGAAACCCATGCCATGTATTTAAACTTATTAGCAACACTAACCATCTAATCCAATATCATATTCATGGGTGTCTTTAATTACTCCACTATTAACTGGAAATCCTATATGACACCAAACGTACATGGACAGTGATTCCTGGATTTTGTAAACACAAACTCCCTGGACCAGACAGTCAATACATCAACCAGAGGTGCAACCATACTGGATCAGGTCCACACTAATATGGGAGACTGCTGCACACCATCTACTGTAATGCCATCCCTAGTAAAGTCAGACCAAAAAATGGTCTCCTTTGAAGTAAAAATAAAACCTGGAGCCCCAGCTAAACCTGAAATATTCAGGAACTATTCTAGCTAACCTCCGGCTGTTAAGTGAGAACCTGGTAAAATTTCAAGCCCCCATAAACCCTGAGAACACTGTTGCCTATGCAGAACTGTTCACAGAAACCCTGTACAAACATGTTAATAGCTGCACAGAGGGAGCTGTGCCCACCAGAAGTACAGAACTAACTCAAAAAACAAGCCACCTTGGTGGAATCGCAAAAGCAATAGGTTGTATAACTGGAGGAAGAAAACAATGGCAAAAATTAGGAGGTGCAGCACCCAGCAAGACAAAAGCACTCTCATCAAGCTAAACAAACAACTCAGAGTACAAATAGTCTACCAAAGCAAAGCCAAATCTGAGGTATGTTTGGCCTGACAGGCCAAGCACAACCATAAAGCATTCTTTAGCTATGCCCACAACCTCAAAGGCAATACACAGTTGTGTGCAGAGCTCATTGTAAATGGAACCACCTATACCGAGCCAAAAGATGCAGCAAACCTCCTGGCTTACAAATTCAGCTCCAACTTTACCCCTCTCTCCCCATCAACCCTCCCTCAGGAAATATCATCAAATATAACTTGACCTACTGTAACTAGAGAACAAATCTTTAATGCTCTCTCTAAAACCAAGAACACTGCATCAATCGGCCCAGACAATAGCCCAGGATGCCTTCTTAATAGCATGAAACATGACCTATTTGGGCCTATAGAATTATTATGTTACTGTAGACTCCATTCAGGCTTCATGCCTCATGAGGTTGAATAAGGAAAAAGAACAATCAGCTGCCTGTCAGGTGCCAGGATCCGCCTCATAACACACGTGCTCAGGTCCCTCAACAAAAAGGTACAAATATGACTCTGTCATTGTACATGTGGGTGGGAATGGCCTGAGACACACCTCCCTGGACTACATGAAAAGGGACATGGAGGAGCTCTCGGATTATGTAGCCCAGGCAGGTATGACCCTAGCCTTGAGCAGCAGCCTACCATCACCCAGAATGATACCACAGTACAAGCAGAAAATAATTGATTTCAACAATTGGCTAAGTTTCTGGTGTCATTCTAAGGGGATCCAGTATTTGTCTGCCTGTGATGACATGACTGACAGACCTCGATGCATTGCAAGAGATGGCCTGCATCTGTCACCCCTGGGCTTCCAGATACTGGCCAAGGCTCTTGCCACCCCTATAGTGCCTTTTGTAAGTAGTGTTCCAAAGACCAAATTAGCACTGTAACAGCTACAAATAAATGCAATCTGATGGTCATGTTGCTCAATGCTAGAAGTCTAAATCTCAAAATGCACTTGCTCGAAGCACTCCTTAAAATGGAGAACATCGACATTTATGCTGTAACAGAGATGTGGTTCAAGGCAGCAGAAAGCACCCCTGCACTACCAGGCTATTACTCATTCCACACCTTTCAGCCCCAGAACTTGGACCGAAGCTCCAAAGGTGGTGGTGTTTCCATATTTATAAAGGATGTGCACACCTCCAGACAGGTAGCCCAGTATAATGCATCTGAGATACTTCAGGTGCAGCTAACATTGGGTAAGACAGCAATTCAGGTTGTAGCCTGCTATAGGTCCCCAACCATGTCCCAAGATTCACACTCCACATTTCTAAGCATCATGGAGAATATTAGGGTCCAACCTAATACTCTCATACCAGGCGACTTCAACTACCCCTACATTAACTGGGAAAACTACTCACGTACCAATACACTTGCCCAACATTTCCTGGAATTCATTAATTCCAATGCCCTGGACCAGCTCATTCTTGCCCCCAATCGAGGTAGTAACATCCTTGACCTGCTCATTACTAAAATGGGTGACTATTGCTCTACACCAATAGTCAACTCCTCCCTGGTTAGATCCAACCACAAACTAATCACCTTGGAAATCCATATTTCTCACCCCCCCCACAAAGGTAACAACCATGAAAAACTTCTCCAAAACTAACTTTGGGCTCCTAAAAACAGAGGTGTTTCACTTCACGGCACCCATGCAAATGGAGAATAGTCACTGAATCATGCACAAATGCACTGTCAAAACACGTACACAAATGCATGGATCTCTCCATACCCAATAGAACCAATATGCTCTCCTCCAAAAAAAGGAAGCCAATCTGGTGGTCCCCTGCCATAAACAAATTCTACAACAGAAGGAGTAACCTGATGCAGAATAAGGTGAAGTCCCAAGACTGGAAAAACACCCTTATCAGCCTCAACAAAAGGTTGAGATCCCTCATCAATCCTCTAAATCTAGCTATGAAAACAGAATTGCAGCAGATAATAAAGACAGCCATAAAGCCTTCTATAATTATGTAAAGAATCTCCATGGCAATACCCAGATTTGCTCTGAGTTACTGCACAATGGTACCTCCTATACCAAGTGAACAGATATTGCCAATATACTGGCCAACAGATTCAGTGCCAACTTTACCCCTCTCCTCCACCAAAAGACCAATAACAATACCAATTGATTGCCAGGCACCCAGTATTACTGCTGCTCAGGTTAAAACAACACTATCCAAGGCCATGAATACAACTTCTATGGGACCTGACAATATACCTCACCTGTGTGCTCTGTTCAGTCACAGCCTCACCTCAGGCTTTATCCCTACCAAATGGCAAACTGCTACAGTCATCCCTCTCCACAAAGAGGAGTGACTACAGACCCTGGGAACTATCGCCCCATTAGCCTGATGAGTCTGATATGCAAAGCTATGGAACGCATCATCATGGATCTAATAACAAGGATATAGGGAATCTCCAAATTCTGGATCCTACACAGTTTGGTTTTGTGAAGGGTAGATCATGCTTACTCAACTTGGTTGACTTCTTTGAGTCTGTCACCAGAGCTGTGGATGACGGCATGGTGGTTCATACAGCCTACTTTGATCTGGCCAAGGCCTTTGGTACCATTTCCCACTCAGGAATCATAGAAAAACTCACTAATCTAGGCATCAACCCCTATATCACTAGGTGAGTTGCAAACTGGCTCACAGATAGAACCCAGTGTGAAAGTAGCTGACTCCAAGTCAGGCTGCCAACCAGTCATGAGTGGTGTCCCATGAGGTTTGGTCCTCAGTCCTCTCCTGTTTAGTATCTACTTCTCTGAAGTCCAGGCCAACACGAAAGGACTCTGGCTGACAAAGTTTACAGACAATTGCAAGTTGGGAGCTATTATTAACTCATTAAATGATGTTGACATATACAAAAAGGCCTCACCAAGACCAACGACTGGTGTCAGAACCATGGCGTTAAGCTCAATGCCAGAAAATGTGTAATCATCCCCTTTGGGAAAAACCCAGTTCCCATGAATTACCACATCAATGGTAGTCCACCGAACACAGAAGGCATTATAAGAGATCTCGGAACACAGGTTGACAGCAACCTCTCTTTTAACCACCACATTGCCACTGTGGTCAGAAAGTCCTTCTATGTTGCACATCTCATTACTAAGGGTTTTGCATCCAGGAAGAAAGAGGTCATTGTCTCTCTCTACTCTTCCCTCATTAGGCCAATCATCAAGTACAATGCCCTATTTGGCATGTACCTCACTAGACACCTGCAACAAGTGGAGAGGCCACAAAAATATCTCACAGAGAGGATCCTAGACCTTAAACACTTGTCCTATATGGACAGACTCAAAAAACTCCAACTATTCTATGTCTCATATCACCTACTTAGAGGCAATCTCTGCTTGACTTACAAAACCATATATGACCCAGCTCTGTTTGAAATGCTACATCTAAAGAAATCCCAATCCTTCCACACCACACACTCCAGAGACCTCAACCTCATTACCACAATCAACAGAACATGCTGGACGGACAGGCTCATAACCCAGAGACTGTCCATGCTATGGAATAGACTTCCCATACATGTCAAACAGAGCACCTCATTGGTCCTCTTCAAGAGAAATCTTGATGAGTGGATGGGAAATAGAAAATTCACTCCAGGGATCACTCCAGCGGCTCTACTCGACAGAAGCACTGGGAACTAAGGTCGGATGGCACAATGCCAGGTTAATCCTATGGGCTAGGCTTGTAAAGGCTCTTGGGCCATTAGCCTAGTACATACCTATGAACCTATGAATGGAGAAAGGCAACAGTCATCCCTCTGCTCAAAGGTGGGCCATCTACAGACCCTGGCAACTACAGACCCATATGTTTCACTAGTCTTATATGCAGTCATGGAAATAATTATCATGGAGATTATCAACAGAGATATAGTAAACCTTCTGACACTGGACCCAACCCAGTTTGGTTTGGTCAAGAGCAGATTATGCCTACTCAACCTGGTGGACTTCTTTGAGAAGGACACCAAAGCAATGGATGAGAGCAAAATCATTCACACTGCCTACCTTGACCTGGCCATGGCATTTGACACAATACCCTACTTGGATATCGTTGACAAACTCAAGAGGTTATATATAAACCCTAATGTCACCCAGTGGATGCCAACTGGCTCACAGACAGGACCCAGGAAGTTAGAATTGCAGAGTTCACCTCTGCAAAGAGGTCAGTCACAAGTGGAGTCCCTCAGGGATCAGTCCTTGGACCGCTCCTTTTTGGCATTTACTTCTCACAAGTCAATACTAATGTCAGTGGTCTCTGGCTGACTAAATTTGCAGATGATTGCAAATTAGGAGCCATCATTGAATCCCACACAGATGCAAATGTTCTCCAGGAAGGGCTGACACAGACAAACAAGTGGTGTCAGAGCCATGGACTAAAACTAAATGCCAAAAAATGCATAATATCCTTTGGGAAGTCATCCATCCCTGTTATCACATTGACAACACAACCCTTAGAATTGACCCAGTAGTCAGGGACTTAAGGACACACATAGATAGTAATCTAGCCTTTGACCATCACGCATCTGCAATGGTGAGGAAATCATTCTATGTTGCGCAACTTATAAACAATGGTATGGCATCTAACTCTAAGGAAGTCATTTTTCCACTGTATTCGGCATTGATCAGACCTATCATTGAGTACAATGCCCCCTTTTGTATGTACCTAACCAAGCATATCCAACAACTGAAATGTCCACAGAGGTTCCTGACTAAAAGAATATAGAGCATAAGTAAAATGTAAAAAAATGAAAAGACCAATGGTTAGACCACAGCTGAAGATAAAAATGGAATAATCCATGCCAGGAAATAAATAACTTGCTGCTTTACAGTAGTGCCCTTTATAAAACCAAAAATTGTAACTGAGATGTAGTAGTCAAGGTAGGAAACAGTTCACTTGCAGTTTCACACCAACTGCCCTTTATTAAACAAGAGTAAGCGCTTTCGCAATCTAAGTCAGCTGATCGCTTCTTCAGACTCATAAAAACAGTTAAAACATTAGTATTTAAAATATGGGTTCAACCAATGAAAACACATATAGAACTATGACATAGACTAATTAAAATTGCATACATCAGTATATCAATTTGCCTTATATTCTACATAAGATAAAATGAAGTATGCATATAACAGACGCATTTTATGTAATAATCCATATTACTTAATGTTTTAGTGGTCTGGATTTTAAAAAAGGTTTCAAGGAAACAGCATTGTTCAATCCGGGAGACCTATCTGCTTGAAGTAATAAAATCCATCTTTGTTCTGCTTCCTCTACCTTATTTCTTATATCACCTCCCCTCTTACTTTTATTTATTATTTCTAAAACCATGAAATTAAAAATATGCTTCCTGTCTTCTTCTTCCACATGTTTTGCTAAAGCACTTGTGTCTTTTTTATTTCTTATATCTCTAAGGTGTTCAAGGATACGTTCCTTTAGACACCTATTGGTTTTGCCTATATAAAAGGCATGACAGACAGTGCAGAAGCTGAAATAAACCAAAATTTGTGTTCTGCAGTCAGCATAAAAATCTACATCAATTATAAATCCTAGCATAGGATGTTTATATGTAGATTTATTATATAAATAGTCACATGCTGTACAATTTCTGCAAGGAAAAGTCCCCTGCCTATCAGATTGTATAATTCTTTCATTGTTTCTAAATTTATAACAGAGTTGCCTTTTTAAAGACCTCTTATTTCTAAAAGAAAAGCTGGGTCTATCTTCTAACAATTCTCTCAAGTCAGGATCCAACAATAAAACATTCCAATTCTTCTCAAAAATATTACAGAACCTTCTGATGTCACTTGAATAAGTTATAAGGAATCTAACTTTAAAATCATGACCTTCGTTGCTTTTAACATCTTCTACAGTATTTGAGAAGAGCGGTTTACATCTCCCATTCCTATTTTCAATGGTATATTTAGAGCTTTCATTTATGTCTTTCTTACTATAACCTCTGTTTAAGAAGTCTTTCTCTAATATAGTCATTGTCTTCACAAAGCCTTCATCTGTATTATGTAAGCGGCTTATTCTCATATATTGTCCTTTCACTACATTTTTATGTACAAATGTTGGATGCATACTAGTCTTATGTAAGATATTATTTCTCCATGTAGATTTTCTATACATCCCTGTTGTTAGTTCATCTAACGCTGTCTTCTTAACCAAAACATCTAGGAACTCACCCTAAAATGTTGACTAGATAAAGAAAATCTACATGGAGAAATAGTATCTTACAATTCCTACTATTTGAAATCTCCCGTATAACGTCAGACTTGAGCAAGCTGCAATATATTGCTGCAGGCACTTGTATGGTAAACTGCCTGGCTTTCACATGGTTTTCAAGGAAAGTATGAGGAATTTTGAATTCAGATTACTGTAGATCTTCTGGAATCTACCTTAACATTCAGGTAGAGAGAGTGTACATTTACAATCAACAAATGCCAGAACAACACTGAGATCGAAATTGTTTTCTTACTCTATAGTTTGCTGTGAAAAGGTCATACAGAAAAAAACAGTCAGTAAAAACTAAATGAAAACTCTAGCCAAGCTAAAACTTTCACTGTGAGACCTCTCAAACCTCTTGTATCAGAGGTATATGGGATATATGCAAACGATCCATGTGAACATCAGGTGTTTCAGTTATATGGCAATTCTGAATGTCCATGACTTATTTCTTTTTAAGCCATTTCAATGGATAATTTCAGACCAATAAAGCCAAACCCCACTAGGTGTGGATATGCATATTTTGACCTTGTTATGATGTCATCAGCACAAAAACTCTTGTTTTAGATTGTTAGTTGGGATTTTTTGCAGTCACCCTAATTGTAATGGACATCAGCTGGGTGTAACAGCTCTGTGTTTCTTCTGCTTAGTGAAACACTCTGCTTGTGCTGTGCTGATGAGGTCATAACAAGGCCAAAATATGCATATCCACAGCTAGTGGGGCTTGGCTTTATTGGCATCAAATTGTCCATTGAAACAACTTAGAAATATGTCATGGGCATTCAGAATCGCCACACCTGATGTTCACAAGAGTCCTGTGTATATATCCCATGTGGCTCTGATACAAGAGGTTTGAGAGATCACTCAGTGGAAGTTGTAGCTTGGCTGGAGTTTTCATTTAGTTTTTACTCTATAGTTTACTGTGGAATAGTTTTTATACACATGCAAAAGTTATCAGCCACCTTTATTAGCCCTTTAGACTCAATGTGTGAGTTAGCTTTTTCCGTGAATCCTAAGTCTGTATTTTAATAGGTCATTTCAGCCCTAACATGGTCTTCATAAACTATATAATAATATAAAATCTTTAATACAGTGAAAAACTGTTTCTCTAATCAACAGCTGATATTAAACCCTAATATATCAAAGCTATTGCTCTTCTACCCTACTCACACTTCCTCACAACCTTTGTTTACTATAACATCTAACAATGGGACCATAATCTCATTAGATATGTATACCAGACTCCTGGGTGTTATAATAGACAACAACCTCAAATATGATATGCATGTAAACTAAACAATTAAAACCGGTAATAAAAACTTGGCTCCCTATACAAAAACAAACCTTTTCTCACCCTCTAGCTAGGACTGCCATTGCCCGTACCCATCTGCTTTCAACTCTACTCTATGCCTCACCAATACTCACTAATTTGAACAAAACTGATCTCAGCAAACTCTCTAGCTGCTATAATCAAATTGCCAGGTTTGCCACAGGAAATCCCTACAGAACACATCATTTGTTTGCATGTTAATGATTGGTTAACCATAGTATGGACTACAGCATTAGGGCTAATTTGCTTGTTTATTCTGCATGCCTAAAACAATATGAGTTCCCTGTGCTTATCCACTATAAAGGAGTGACATGTTATTTTTCTACATTTTTGTACTAACAGTGCAGGTTAAATCAATTATCTGTGCACTTCTTTGCTATGTTTTGTATCTTGTAGACTATTTATGACTGTATTTGAGGTACTCGGTCCCTTTCTGTGATGGAACCATACTCTGCAGCCAACATTAGAAGCCATATTGAGAACTGAATTAATGTGGATGTTTGAAGAGTAGTGTGATGCATTGAGCAGTGACCTTACTAACCACTGATTTGTCTGCTGTACTAATCCTATAATCATTTTTCTAACCCTAGACCATTCGTCATCTCCTATACACCCTACTAATTTCCTTCTAGAACCAGTAATAGTATGAATGGGGTCCCTTTCCTTTTCTTGCTTTGTCTTCTCCTTTTTGTCAATCTGTGCTACTTCTGTCAGTACCTCTTTCTCTAAACTTAATACATACTATTGTAACAACATTATATATTATGAAAACAGATTTAAACATAGATTTCAGTTTAGTTGTTATCCACGTGCACTTCCTCCCCTCTGTGTGTCTCTTTGTTTGGTCTAGTACCCAGTTTTCTACCTAATCTAATGAACATTGCTAGTACTGAACCCTGGCTTATTCTGCAAGTGTATTCTGATCTAATATAATATTAAGACAACTCTCTGCTACATTAATCAGTAAGTACTGCTGTATGCTTTCTGCCTTGTCTCACTATCCCTTTTTGCTACTTAAACTGTATTACTATAGGAGTGATGGAAAACTAAAACTGGATTATATTGGATTATATTTCCATGAAAAGTCCCATATCCTGACCACCCTAGATTTCTCCAAAGCCATAGCTTTAGATTGTGGGGCTTCTAATCCTTTGCCCAACTCAACTGCATCCTGACTGAATGTTATGTAACCCTTTATATACTCAAAAACTGGGGATTCAGCCTCGTTCTAACATAGTTGTTACATTGTATTTTCATTTAAAAGATGAAAGGATGCAACAGCCTGCCTGCCACGTTTATCTTCTATGTTTCTGTCCTAATTGTCTGTTCATTTATCCAGACCCCTCTTCTAATCCCCTTCTCATTGCCTCTGCTTTAGTTTAGTCATACCTCCTGCTGCACAGCATTCGTTGTAAATTTCTTGAGTTCTCTTCATATCTTCCTTCACCTTTTCCTGTAACCATTTATTGTACAATCTCCCTTTATGCAGTCAGCATTTCATAGGTTACTGTCTTCTTTCTTACCCACTTTCCCTTTATTTTTCTTTCACTAACATACCTTAAGAGAAAGTTTCACATTTGCTTTCCCAAGGCATCAGTAAATGGGGACTACTTATACTACAATGCTGCAGCCACATAAGAGAGTGACTCAGCACCTTGTTATCCCCCTTATAGTTCCCCATATATTTATAGTACATGAATATATTATAATATGGAAACAGATGACTTTTGGAAAGACTGACACTAACAATATTGTAAATTCTGTCACTCAGACAGCAGGAGCTCTACTACATGCCACACCACTGGGAGCTGGTCCAGTGTACAAGTTGCACCTTGGAGCAGCCTTCTGAAATGATTCGGTATTCTGCAATAGTCTTTGATCATCCAGTTGTGTCCTCTGTTCCTCAGATAGCAGGGGCTCTACCGCACATTGCATCACTGGGAGCTGGTACCTTACAAAATCTGTCCCAATGAGCAGTAGCCTACTCAGGTTGTTATTTGTGCAATGTAAGCAAGTTTAACATGAAGAACCTAGCTGTGTATTAACATAAAGTAGTCAGATAATTTGAGGGCAATGGCTGTGACATCCCCCACAACTCATTACGCTTTAAGAACTATAGACCTGATTGGTCACAGTCCATTCAAGTGACCATTAGATTATTCTGTCTAAACAAGTGACTTCCTAACCCCAGATCCATGGTCTCTGCTATCAGTAATTGAAACAAAACCTGCTTTACTATGCCTTTCCATGCTAATGGTTTAGCACCATGTATAAACAGATTAATTTCTGCAGTAAAGGGTCTCCAAACTTAAGTTACAATGCATCCTAGGCTTGAATTCCATGCAGAACTGTGGGGAAATTCACACTTCCATCACCATTTGAGCCTGGGTCACACTATTAGAGTACATCTCTCACTCACTTAGGTTTCTACATCCAGTTGTTCACTACCTTCCTTCACAGCAGAAGCATAGTTAGCTCAACCGGTGCCCTGTGCCAGTCTTTCAAACTAGTACCCCACCCCCTCAGCTTCAAGTGAAGAGCAGAAAAAAAAACTTCCATTAATTTTACTGGCACACCAATCAGGTGGCCAGATTCGCAAAGCACACACACACACACACACACACACACACACACACACACACACACACACACACACACACACACACACACACACACACACACACACACACACACACACACTCTTGCCCCAACTATTCAGATTCAGTGACCTCCCTCCTTACCCACATTTAAGTGAGTAAAAAAAAAATAATAATAAATTCTTCTTTTAAACTGTAGCAAACAGTTTCTATAGTTTAGACCCTGCCTATACGGAACACTACAGTGCTCACATTTGAGTTTTAATAAAATTCTTCTTTTAAACTATAGCAAACAGTTGCTCCAGTTTATCCTGCCTGCATGGAGTGTTATAGCACTCAGGTTTTAGTTTAAAAAAATCTTAAAATCTTAAAACAACTGCTTGCTATAGTTTATACAATGCCTTCACAGAGTGATTCAGTGCTCAGGTTTGAATTAATAAATCTTTTAAACTGTAGCAAATTAGTTGCTATAAATGTAGGAAGCAGTTTTTACAGTTTATACCTTCCCTGCACAAAGTGCTGTAGCACTCAGGTTTGAGTTAAAAAATATATACATTTTTTTAAGCTGTAGCAAACCGCTTGCTACAAATGTAGCAAGCGGTTGTTACAGTTTATACCTTGCACAGAGCACTACAGAGCTCAAGTTTTAGTTAAAAAAAATGTGTTTTTTTTTTTTTACTTTAAAAGTGTATCAAACTGCTTGCTACAATGTAGAAAGCAATTGCTACAGTTTGGACTAGACATGGAGCACTACAGAGCTCAAGTTTGACTGCAAATGCAATACCAACTTTTAAAAGTTAGTATGTATTAAAGAATGAACAGGATTGACTGATTCCCCCCAACACTATGTACCTGAGGCAGTTGTTCTTCTTGCCTCACCCTAGCTACACTACTGATTCACAGGACAGATACGTGTTATGTGATATATCATTTCAGTTTGCTTATGTGTGTGCTGAACAGTGAAAAGGCCTTGGTACTGTGTTGTATCTGTATTGTTTTTAATTATAGTTAGAGATTCTTTATATATGTTGTGCCCATGCCCTTTAACAAGTATGTGATTCATGTATGTAGTTCCATATATTGATGCTTTGATATATACAGATTTCCTTTGCCATACTAATTCTTTTTCATGGATGCTTACTAAGTGATACTTTTATAACTTGTATGGCAGAACAGTGGTATGGTCTGTTAATTTGGTCTCTACAGACCTTTACAGTTTATCAGTGTATTTCCCCATCAGTATACCTCCTGTTCTACCTAATTTGTACTTAATTTCATATATTTTGTTTATTTCCTGACACTTTCAGAATAGCCTAGATTCTCTTATTCTGTCTCTCTGTTTCTTCCTCCATCTGTAGGAATAAAGTAGCTTGCTGTGGTTCAGCTTTATTGCTTCCATATAATGTTCAGTACTGTAGTTTTTTTTTCACTTTTTTCCTTTTACTTTCAGACCCTGTCTGCAATAAATTGTGTCTTCTGTCACTCAAACAGCAGAAGCTCTGCCACATGTCACAGCACTGAGAACTGGCCTTATGCAATATATGTACCTGTAAGCAGCAACCTACTGAGCGCCAGCTTTAAACGGATTGCTTTCTGCAGTAAAGGGCCTCCAAGGATGCTTAGCTTTACTTTCATCCATTACTCTAGACCCAATTCCTATCCACACCATTTTACTCAAGCATTAGATGATCCATTTCCATTTCCACCTATCACTTGTGACACTCAATCCCTGTACCTCCCCAAAGTATTTTACTACTGTCATAAAATCACTCTTCTTTTTATTCATGTATTCTCAGTTTCCATCTAATATTTAGCATCAATCAAAACACCCCTTCTCCCTCCCATACTGGTCTGCTCTTTATCCAGCCCTTCTAAGCCCTTGCCCTACCAGTACCTCTAAGTAAACTGTTATCAAACATCCTCTCCCATTCATCCCACCAATCTCCTCTCATATAATATAGACTAATTTTAATCTAACTCTGTTATTATCACTATCTACCAATGCTTTTAATCAACATGTTGGTACTTTTTGTACTAATTGTACTAACCCTCCTCATTATCTATCATATCACATACTCGTAAATATTACCCCTACTGACCCACATTAACCTCTCCATAAGTCACCACAGATCTCTCCTAACATATCACCTTACCTGACCATTTCAACTATAGAAACATCAAGCCAAACTCCTTACCAACTAACTTTACAGGCACTCAACTTTAGATTGTATCCTTACCAACAAACCAAATACAGTTCAAGCATTCGGATATCTACCAGACACATTAAGTGACCAAAGCAGTCAAAAACTACAGTACCCAATCCAGAACCTTAATTTATAACCCAATGCGTAATACAACATTTCATAGACACCTTTATCAATACTCTATGCCAGTATAAATGGAACATATCAAAATCCATGCCACTTGATGGCACCATTTTACACATTAAGGACTTAACAGCCTAGCTCCTGTGTGAACCAAAATAATCAAATGGCTTACTGATGAAACTAAAAAACTTATGTTTCAAAGAGACAAAGCCTAAAAAGACTGATTTAAAAGCAGAGCACAAAATGTATTTCATACATTTAGGGATCTCAGAAATCTTACTATGGACTGTGTTAATATAGATGCATATGTGATGGCCCACTACTGCCAACAAGTAATCAAGGAACCTCAATACTCGCCACTGGCAACAGTGGGAGACATTCACTGAGAAGATGACAAGTACACACACAGTATTTCCAGATGCAGCTTTCTGTATCAAGTGCAATTTTGCTTAAGAGCATACAGAGACCACAGCCAGTCTGAGGCTGGCTTTTCACTCTTTTGCCACATCCCCACTGGCACAGCTATAGAGCTAAGGCTTTAGCCAGGGTTCCAAGCCAAGTTTTCCAACACTCTCTCTGTCCAACCAGTGCGTGTCCCTGTCCAAGTAGCTGACACACACACTCTTGGAGATTTATTTTACACACACACACACACACACACACACACACACACACACACACACACACACACACATACACACACACGCCTGGGAAAGGCTGGGACAGGTTTACTAGCTATGCCCCCTTCTGACCAGACTATAAGGTTGTTTTCACTGCCACCAGGACCCCTTATCAGCTACTTTAAGGCCCTTAACAAAGAGTTTCCAATTTCACTGTGTAATATTAATACTAATACCAATCATGTTTGACCAAGAGCAAGGCTATTAGGAGTGGCTCACACAGTGTCACCAAATAAATATGCAAGTACTATCAAAACTATATCTCTATACAGATCAGCCACAATGAAGGGTTTAAATATATTTAATAAAAATAATAAAAGAACAAGACAATACTAAATATACTCGCAGTGGCATCAGAGTTCAAAACTACAGGAAATATTTAAAACAACATTGCAGGACAGTCTCAAATAAATAAAGAAAAATGTACCTGACTGAATCTAAGAGAATTATGCTATAGTCTAAGAACTTACTAATAGAGCAAGGCAGATGTGTGGTGACTTGATCTTCTAGTTGTCATCAGGTCCAAGACAGAATGTTCTGTTTCACTAAGAGACTTCTCAAATTAATATCTAGAATATTACTGCTGGGATACCTTGCAGAATGAAATCATTTATTGTCATGTGACTCCTAGTTTCCAGGCCAAACAACCATTGATGGCAGCCAGTAGCATTTAGCATCTACCTGTAAAAATACATAGGCAAAGGCTTCTCCTCAGATCTTTGGCAGATGATGGAAGTCATAAAACAATTGCATTCCTTCATGCTTTCAAGACTAGTAATTAGTTCGCCCTAAAGACAATGCAGAAAGTTTCCTAGTACAGTTATTGTGTTTCTTGCTGGATTGAAAACTGAAAGATACCATGTTTTATGGCCTAAAGTTATTTAATTTTAGTTATTTTTCTGAGGTTTGCTGGACTGAAGTTAATCTCCTGTATCCCAGTTTCCACTGTTAAAATATATACATTTAAACAGTTACAATAGTGCATGTACATTTCTGTCTCTTCCAGTAGGATACACTGTGGATCCATTTTAAACACAAGCATTTTACAAATACCTTTTCAACACACACACATTTGTACAAGCAGTTTGATATACACATGGCATACAGTTCTAATACATTTGTAACACAAGCATCTTACATAAATCATTTTGATATTCTCCAATGACATATAATTAATTACAAAATTCCAGCTAGCTGGGCTTGCAGTATCTCCTTTCATCACAGCATAAACCAGTTATACCAATCTCTGATATAAACACTAAAAAAAATCCAAGACCTGTTTGGTCATAACTAAGCAAACTAATGCGTCCTTGCCAAACCATAGCACCCTCTCCCTCTACTTCTAAACCAACTGACTCAATGCCATGTTACTCCAACTCCTACTTTATTCAGACAGTACCCTCTTTGATTAATTATAATAACAATTCACCCATCTTGCTTCCTTCATGCTGCCCTAATCAATCACATTCATTATTCTTCCTCCTGATCTCCACTTCTATTTTTAAAAAAAATCTATTGACATTAAAAACAACCTATTTGGCTGCCAACAAACTTCCAGTAAAATACTTAAAAATGACAGTTGATGCCATGGATTTCCCTGTATCCATACTGATAAACAAATGTGTATCTGAAAGATATGCACCATCCACTTTTAAAAATGTCCTATATAAAAACCAACCCACAAAGGTGAAACATCAACAAAGTTTTCCATCTAATGACTTATTGCCATCCTATACACTCTGTCAAATATACTAGAAAAGTTCTTCCAATTGCAACTTAGGCAGTACATTAATTCTAACAACCTTCTCTCCAAAACCCAGTATGGTTTCATACCTCACCATAGTATTACCACTGTTCAATATCATAAACCAACAGAGGAATGACAATAGCCTGGTATCTTCCCTATACCTAGATTTATCAAAATCATTTGACACTGTATCCCATCAACATTATCTTACTGAACTTTATTCCCTCGATATCACCCAGCTGTCTCTCTCATGGTTCCATAGCTATCTGACTGAATGGTAGCAGGCAGTTAAATGGAAACAAAATATCTCCTTCTTCCTTACAGACACTGTCAGTGTCCCACAAGCATCAATATCATGACTCTTTTATTCAACCTTTTTATAAACAGTCTATATACTGCAGCACACTTAAATAGCATAGTTCAATATGCTGGCATCTCAGCCCTTACATGTACAACCCTAAACCTACTAGGATACCACCATATATTCCATTACTGCTATTGAAACTTGGCTAAAAGATGCAAATCCACTTTTAAATCCTAAAAAAAGTATGCGTTTCAATCCCCAAAAATACCAAAATGAAGCACAATTTTTCAAAATTACCTCATCCAACAATACAAAAATTGAAATCATAATCCAAACAAAACTTTTGGGCATCACAGTTAAAAACAACCTCAAATTTGACCAACACATATTGCAAGTCATTAAAACACAGCAGAAACATGGCTCCCGTTATAGAACCAAACAGTACCTGACAGAAGATGCAAGACAAGCACTAGTTATGTTATGTACCAAAACTAAGTTTTTTCTATAATATGTACTCATGTGTGATTTTAATACGGACTCTATATGAACTTTATACTGCACACATGTTGTATTTGATATGAATATTTTCTGTTGCTAGATTGTACTCTGTGGAGCTTTTCTCTGTGGAACTCCACTGAAAACAGGCTATGTTAATTTCAGTCAGACTTTCCAATAAACAAATGGCAATAAATAAATAAATAAACTAGTATCTACCTAACTCCTTCTATCCCTGCTATATGCATCACCTATTCTTACAGATTTAAATACTATGCTTACAACTAAAGTATCCACCTGTTACAATAAAGCAGCTAAATTTGCTGCCTAATTTATGCTTAAGACTCATTGTTGCAGAGCCCTAAAGCAAATAAAATGTCTTGAGCTACCCAACTATTAAACATACTGGAAAAATGTCCAGTACTAAAAGTTCTTTGTTAATAAGTATCCTAGCATTCTCAAACCCACCATCCTTGACTCATTAGCTATACAGTGCCTCTCTCAATCTCACTCTCTCTCTTCATCTAGCTCTATTGTCTACCTACCATGTGATGCTTCACACTCTTTAACTCAATTTTATTTATTCCTAACATCTATATTATGACCCACCTTAACTATGTCTCATAGGTCATCTAATAACTGCTTGTCATATGTATTGCACAGGAATCATTCACATACTAAATGTTACGCACTTTAAATATAACATCGCATATAATGTTACCACAGAAGAAGTACCTGTTTTTTTAGTATTTGTTTATTTGTTTGTTTAGTGACACTACAAAATGATTACCTGTTTATATTTAGATTGTTTAAGAGCTATCTATGTAATTTACCCTTGTAAGTAATTTTTCTGTTATGAGTATCTTAACTGCATCTTCCTGGGCTTTTCTCCTTGGATCTACACTAAAAATGGATTTTGATCACTCAGGGCCGGATTCACGAAGGCTTGCACAGAGTCTAAGAGTAGAGTAAGACTCCAGACATCCAATATGTCTGCCGAGCAATCCAGCAACAGCCGGCAGGGGCGTGCATGAGAGCTCCTAAAACGACTCTTGCACGGACAGTGTTATGTTATGCAAATTACCTCATTTGCTGCTGAAAGCTATGCAAATGAGGTAAATTTGCAATCCAGGAAACACAAACCTGTCCGAGTAAGAGTAGAGTTATTTGCAGAAATGTACTCCGTTGGTAATGGAATATCATTTTGCAAATAGCAAAACAGAGCTATGACACCTCCAAATAAAGGATCTATCCAGTTGAGGAAGCATGCCAATGGCCAAATATAAGGCCATTGGCATTTTAATCTGTTGCAAAATATTAAAAATATTTTTTTTCCCCGATCTCTGATGTTTAAGCGTAGCGCAGTGCTGCGCAAACGTGTGGCACCATAAAAACAAGAAAATAAAAACAAAAAAAAACAAAAATAGGCATTTTATTAAAAATATTCCTCTGTCATGCAGGTGAATGGCAGGCTGAAGACAACATGGCTAGTGAGTAGTGGTTTCTAAGGGGGGAAGCTCAGTTTGAGAGATGTAACCAAGCATTAGTAGGCAATCCTATGCAAATGAGGATAAGGATAGTGAATCCCAATTTTCCCTGCCATGTGAACCATGTCCCTAGAGTGTAAGTGTAGGATTAGGGGAGTAATAGAGTAGAAGATAGGTGATATCATGAGGGAGTATGTATCAAAGACTGTAAGCTTATTGGAGCAGAGTGTCATGTGTTTGCTGTGAGTTACTCAGGACTGGAAGAGGCGTGTCTACAGTTGTCTTAACTGAAACCCAGAAACCGAAGGTGTATGCCGAATATATCACTAAAGTTTCTTGCAAAGATGCTTACACTGTGTGCATGCGTGTGCGCACCTGTAAACCCGTCTAAGCCTGTGTGCACATGTGTGCACCTGTGTAAGCCTGTGTAAGGCTGTCTAAGCCTGTGTGCATGCATGTCCACCCGCCTAAGCCTGTGTAAGCCTGTGTAAGCCTATGTAAGCCTGTGTGCGCGTGTGTGCACTTGTGTGCTCGTGTTTGCGCTTGTTTGCACGGCGCTGCCCCCTGTGAAACAGAAAGGGAAAAGGAAGGAAAAGAAGTAGTAGGAAGTTAACCAAGGAGAACTAGCAGAGCTGCCAGGTGAAATCAATCAGAATCAGCCAATTACACAGGCAGTACACTAGCCCAGCCCAGCCCAGCACTTAAAACTCTGCAAACAACATTCCCCTATGTTTTTCTCAGAAACACTGCAACACTGCAGTCTACAAAGAGAAGTGAAAATGTAAAAAGCTTAACTGAGACAAAAAAATGTTAGGGGCTGCCATTGCTATTATAAGGCAACATGTGCAAGATGCTGAGGGTGGTGCCATTGTGAATGCTGCTGAGCAATCCACAGTGAGGAGACAGAGAAGAGTGTACAGACCCAGGGTAACTTACCAGGGGCTACATGAGCTGGAGATAGTGGAGCACTATAAAGTGGACAGAGACCTCCTGCAGCAAATTGTTGAACTGTGCAGGCCACACCTCACACACAGAACCAACAGAGGTGAACCCATCCCAGTGGAAACCAAGGTATGTGTTGGCCTAAGAATACTAGCAACAGGTACCTTCCAGAGACCAACTGGTGATATGATGGGGAGTTCACAGGCATCAGCATCCAGGGTACTGCACCACTTCCTGAATGCCATGTCAGCACATGTCAGTGATCATGTATATTTCCCCAATTCCCATGAGGTATTGGCCAGCAATATGCATATCTTCCAGCAAATAGCGGAATACCCTGAGGTAGTGGGTGCAATTGACTGCACGCACATACACATCAAAGCACCAGCTGGTGAGTGGGGCAGGGCCTACGTCAACCGCAAGGGCTTCCACTCCATCAACTGCCAGGTCGTGTGCGATGCCCAGGCATAATACTGAATGTGTGTGCTGGCTGACCTGGAAGCTACCACAATTTCCATATCTGGCGTCTGACGCAGCTGTACCAGACATTTGCCAATGGGGACATCCCTGACGGTCATCTAGTGGGGGATGCTGGATACGCACTGGAGCCATGGCTCATGACACCCATCAGAAATGCACACACACCTGAGCAACAACTCCATAATGAGTCACACGCACAAACATGAAATATAATTGAGTGTGTGTTTGGGATTCTCAAGTCATGGTTCCGGTGCCTGGACACATCTGGTGGAGCCTTGCAGTACTCACCAACTACATGTACCCAAATTGTCATGGTATGTGCCATGCTTCACAATATGATCCTGCGAAAACAGCTGCAGCAGGAACAGCATGGGGCAGGGCCAAACAGCCCCCCACCATTGCCAAGGCCTGCACAGGCACAGCATGACTCAGAGGAGGAACAACCTGAACCTGCTCCAGTAGGCAGAAGGAGGCATGCCCAGTATGCCTTGGCCTTGGCAAAGAGGCAACGCATAGCACATACACTGGCTCAGTAGGAACCCTGGAAATTATACCTCTCTCTGACTCGCACATAAAATAAAAGGGATGCCTAACTTGACACTACCTGTTTCCACACATGTATAGGGAGTGTACTATGTGCATCTGACATAGGCAGCCCTGCAGCACCACCTGAGGCATGATTGCCATGTTTTAAGCAATATAAAGCAGTGCTAAGCAGCTTTTACCACTATTTAGTATATGTAAACAAAATTGCCTGTGCTAACTAGTGCAACATCGGGCAATGTTGAGCAAGGTCGGGTGAAGTCGGGCAAAGTTGAGCAAAGTCAGGTAAACATGCTCATATCTGCTTTACTGTTCTTTAAGCAGTCTGGTCTGCCCAGCATGAAAATAAAAAGCAGTGACAGGGCTCAAACCCAGGATACTGTGCACTACAGTCACAGTACTGAACCACTAAGCCATGACAGCATTTCACTGGCACAGCCACAGCAGGACAATAGTACACTAATGCAAACACAAAGAAATGCTGTAGCATGCCCCTACAGAGGCATATGAGTAACCTCCCCCACAGGCCTATGCAGACAGAGAACAGCAGGCCAGGCTGTGTGATGTGAGTTGGGTAGGCTATGAAGTCGCAATCTAATATACATAACAGTGGACACTAAGATCTGTAGTACAGTAGTATGCCTCAAGCCAGTATGATAGGCAACAGTACAGGGTGAAATGGAGTACCTTACATAGCAGTGCAGGCATAGCAAATGTGTATATGTGTCAGGTGAACCCCTCATCCTATGTACACCCACAGTAACAATCAGGTGTGCCCCCGGGTAGAAATGTACAAAGAATAGCTGTCCCCACTGTACGTAGAAATGTTGATAAGTCTATGCAAAGTGTCTCATGGAAGCCCTGCAGGCACAGCATGATCCTTGCTGATTTATGACACAAAGGTTAGCCCTGCTGTAAAAATACAACTTGATTTTCCACACACATATAGTATAAATGTATATAGCGGCTGTGCTCACACACTTCAACAAATGTAGTGGATTTCATTCAGCATCACACTGAAAGGTCATACTGGGCATGCTCACACACTTAAATAAACAAAGCAAATGTCAGGCAACAACATACTGAAAGGTCATACTGGGCATGCTCACACACTTAGGTTAAATATGGAGGTGATAATAAGGGATCTATGGACAAATGTGATTAGTCATCTCTACTTCCAGAAACACATTCACAAAGTGCTCAGAAAATCATGCTATGCGTTCACACAACCTGCCAAGGTCTGTGCATGTAGGTCAAAGGAGGTTCCCTCTACTCATCAGTCATCAGACCCGTCAGAGAGTACCACAACACACTTGTGATGAATCCGACTAGGCACCGTCAGCAGCTGGAAAGACCACTGAAGTACCTCAACAAGAGGATTACTGGCCTCAAACAGTTGCCCCATGCAACAAGACTGAATTTAACCCAATCTGTACTCTGTTGCATACTGTCTACTCAGGAGATCTCTGCACTACAGACAGGTCCATGTCATGTCAACACCCAGATATGTTCTGAGTTACAGCTCAATTGCACTAAATATACAGACCCAACTGATATTGGCAACATCCTGGCAGATAGGATCAGTGTCAACTCTACCCCCCTCTCAACCATGAAAGAGCACATCACTATAATGGAAGACTGCAAAGTTGCTGTCATCATGGCTGCACAGGTAAAAAACACTCTCCAAAGCCAGTATCACAGCAGGCATGGGACCAGATAACCTCCCAGGCTGTGTTCTACACAAACCACAGAACGAACAGGCACCACACCGATGTACCATGTTCAGTCATAGCCACGCCTCAGGCTTTGTGCCAGCTGAATGGTGCACAGCAATGGTTATCCCACTACACAAGGGTGGAGATACCACAGACCCCAGGAACTAGTGCCCCGTTAGCCTGATGAGCCTGCCCTTCAAGGCCATGGAATGTATCATCATACAACTTATAAAAAATACAGTTGTAATCCCCAAACCCTGGACCACAACCATGTTGGGTTTGTAAAATGCAGATCATGTCTCCTAAACCTGATAGATGACATTGAAGCAGTCACCAGAACCGTAGACAAGGGTAAGGTGGTTCGCACAGCCTATGTAGATCCTGCCATGGCTTACAACACCACCCCACACTCTGTAAATATAGATAAACCCACTAAACGGGGTATAAATTGCTATGTCAAAAGATGGGTTGCCAACAGGCTTACTGACAGAACACACACTGTGAAAGTAGCAGACTCCATGTATGACTTTGGACCAGTGACAAGTGCAGTACCACAGGGTCCAGTCCTGGTTCCTGTCCTGTTTAGTATCTACTTCCCTGAAGTAAACTATAACATGGAAGGTCTGTGGCTACTGAAGTTTCCAGATGACTGCAAACTAGGAGCCATAATTGTAAACACTAAAGATGTGGACATCCTACAAAAGGGCCTCACTGAGACAGATGGCTGTTGTCAAAGCCATGGGCTCAAGCTCAATGCCAAAATGTGCATTGTCATCCCCTTTGTTAAAAACTCTGTAGCCATGAACTACAACATAGGAGGTAGTATACTTAACACTGAAAGTGTGACAAGAGACCTTGGGTCACAGGTGGACAGTGGACACAACTGTGATAATCATATCCCCACAGTAGTCAGGAAATCCTCCTATGTGGCACACCTCATCACAAAAGGTGTCTCATGCAGAATAGAAGAGGACATTGTTCCCCTCTACTCATCACTCACTAGAACCATAATAGAGTACAACTCCCCTTTTGTTATGTACCTCACAAGACAACTACAATAACTGGAAAGCTTGCAGCAATACCTCACAAAGAGCATTAGCGGCCTGAAATACATGCCATACACAAACCATCTCAAAATGCTCCAGCCCTACTCCCTTGCATATCGCCTACTCAGAGATGTCCTCTACCTAACATACAAAGCTATGTCAAACACAGAGCTGTTGGACATGCTCCACATAAAGCACTCACATTCCCTCTGATCTTCGGACCCAAAACCACAAGTGAAATACCAAATGAAGGGGTATATCCATTTACCTTATGGATACCCACACCTACAGGTTAGTGGCACAGCATGAGGCCTTGGAGACCACGCAAGTGCAACTAAAATTGGGCAAAGCTGCTTATCAGATTGTAGCCTGCTACAGATCACCTACCTTGTCTCAGGAACCTCACTCAGTAGTCCTGAGAACAGTGGAAATTACAAAGGTCCTATCAAACACCATTATATGAGGAGATTTCAACTACCCAAACATTGAGTGGGAGAATTACTTGTGTACAACGTCCTTTGCCCAATGTTTCCTAGAGTTTAAAAACTCTAACACCCTGGAACACCTGGTCACCATGCCCACTAGAGGTGAGAACATACTGGACCTGATCATCACCAACATGGGGTACCAGTGTACCACAACAGAGATAAACCCCTCTCTGGTAATATCAGACCATAAAGTAATCACACTGGACATCCACCCCCCCCCCCCAGTCAATGAAACCACTGTGAAGACAGTTTCAAAAGCAAACTGCACACTTCCCAAGACCAAGGTGGAAAGTTCCAAAGCCCCCTTGCTATAGGATAATGCCATACAATCTGCCAAATAATTTACAAGTGCATCCTATGAGCATCTACAGGGATGCATTGATCGAGCCATCCCAAATAAAACCAAGATGCACTCCTCCAAAAATAAGAAACCAATCTGGTGGTTGTCGCTCCTAAATACGTTAGACAACAGCAGGAGGAAATGAACACATGATACAGCAAACTTCACAAAAGGAAAGGCATCACTGATCATTATTAGGAAGAAACAATGATCACTCATAAAATAATCCAAGGCCAGTTTCTAAAGACAAATTGCCAAGGAATGTAAGAATAACAACCACAAAGTCTTCATTAGCTATACCAAACATGTAGGTGGCAACTTCCAAATATGCTGTCAGCTACCGAAAAATGGCAAGAAATACACTGAACCAACTTACATTGCCCACATCCTTGGGGACAGGTTCAGTGCAAACTCCCCCCATCACCCCCAAAAGGGCCTGTGTCCATCCCAGAAGAATGCAGAGCCCCAGACTTCATGGACATGCAGGTAAAGACAGCCCTCTCCAAAGCTAAGAACACAGCATCAATGGGACTGGATGGTGTCCCAGGCTGCATTGTACACCAGCCCCAAAAGGAACTACACTCTCACCTACATTCACTGTCCAGACTCAATCGTACCACAGGCTATGTACCCAAAGAATGGCATACACCAGCAGTCATCCAGCTCCACAAAGGGGGTGCCACAACAGAACCTGGAAACCATTGCCCTATAGGTCTACTCAGCCTGGTCTGCAAAGCTATGGATCAAATTATCATGGAACCCACAAACAGAGACATTGGGAACCTCCAGACACTGGACTCTACCCAACTTGGCCTTGTTAAAGGCAGATCCTGCCTCCTAAACCTAGTTGACTTATTTGAAACAGTTACCAAGGACATAGATGGAGGTGAATGTAGTCCACATAGTCCACCTGGACCTCTCTAAGAACTTTCTACACCATTCCCTACTCTGTCATCATAGACAATCTTACCAGCTTGAACATTAAAAGCTATGTCTCAGGATGGGTGGCCAATTGGCTCACAGATCAAACACACATGTTCAGGGTTGCGGGTGCCATGTCCGACTCTAAACCAGTCACAAATGGCATCTCACAGGTCTTGGTCCTGGGACCCCACCTGTTCAGTAGATACTGCTCAGAGGTACAGGCAACCATGGGAGGAGTATGGCTTAACAGGTTTGCAGATGACTGCTAACTGTGGTTCATAATCAACTCTACGGCTGACACAGACATCCTCCAGAAGGGTCTTACAGAGACAGATACCTGGTGTCAAAACATTGCCCTCAAGCAGAATGCCAAAGAATGCATAGTCATCTCCTTTGGATAAAACAAAGTGCACACAAATTACCACATAGGTGGTAATCCACTATGTACGGAGAAAGTCATTATGGCCCTGGGGACACAGATAGATAGTAAACTCTCCTTTGATTATTACACGGCCAAAGTGTTTAGACATTCCTTCTATGTAGCCCACCTAATGTAACCCACGTAGTCTAGTCTGATGATGTCACCATCCTTCAGATATACCTGTGGAAAGAAGAACTCACAGTAATGTGTATAGCGTGTCATGTAAATGCGTACTTGTAGTATCATGCAGTAGTTAGGTAGGGCTTTGAATCCTGCACTTGACAAGTGTGTGTGTTTGTGTTTGATCTCCTTGGAGAGGCGCAACCTTTTTGGAGAGTAGTAAAACACCTTAAAAGTGGTATCCTAATCTTTGTCAAGTCTGATGATGTCACCATCCTACAAATATATCTGTGGAAAAGGGAACTCCCAGTAATGTGTATAGCGTGTTGTGTTAATGCGTACTTCTCTAGTATCATGCAGTAGTTAGGGAGGTGTTTGAATCCTGCACTTGACGTGTGTTTTCGTGTATGATTTCCTTGGAGATGAGCAACCTTTTTGGAGAGTAGTAAAACAACTTAAAAGTGGTATTCTAATCTTTGTCAAGTCTGATGATGTCACCATCCTACAAATATACCTGTGGAAAAGAGAACTCCCAGTAACGTGTATAGCACATTGTGTTAATGCGTACTTCTCTAGTATCATGAAGTAGTTAGGTCGGGGTTTGAAGCCTGCACTTGGTGAGTGTGTGTGTGTGTTCTATGTGTGTGACACTGTTGGTCAATGTGTTGTGGGTTTTGCTTTTATTACTGTAGGACAGTATGTGCATTGCACATGTCAGGTAGCTGTGTGGCAAATACATATACGCACATGTGACCTTAATTATTTCATAGGTTGGAACCCTGCTTTCTCCATGAACACATCTGTCATCTTTGCCAGAGTGTGCTGCCACTTTCCAGACCTTAGGTCACATCTGTATGTTTGTGACAAGTCCAGCGACTGCAGTGATCCCTGGCCTAGGTCATCCGTGTCACACACACTCATTACAGTATCTATTGAATTGTGTGAGTGAGGGTTTATGGCTGAGGTATATTACAGACCTGTTCAAACGCAGCAAAGTCTGTCAATGATGGCTTTTCATTATAGGTGTACAACAACCGTTGTGGATATGCATGAAGACCCCTTATTGCTTATGTGAATCAGCGAGGGATTTCTAAATACCTTTGGAAATGTGATTACCAAAGTAGAGATGATGTAACACTTGGCTGCATGTACACATCGGTACCTGTTCAACATGTTGGTGGCTACTACCTATGTGGTACTGTGGGGATACTATGTTTCGTAAAGGTGGATGACTATGCTCTGGTTGTCTTATAGCTTTACAGCATGAGTTTGACAACAGGTATCTGTCTGTATGATACCCTTGTGGGGGATGTGTGTGTCATCTGGAGAATGCATTATAGGCCACAGTATGCATTTCCAGACATGGACGGACATATCCCTACTGTGATTGCTTGTACCTAAGAGAGCTATATGGCAAATAGGAGTGGTGTCAGGAATGGGTGCAGGTGAATACCACTGGTTACTGGCATAGTATAGTACCTGAAGTATCCAAATGTTACTGTGTGTCCTACATCTGTGTGTCAGTTGTCAAGACATTGTCTAATGATTATTTATGGTCAAGCTGTTGAGGTTATGTATACTACCAGAATGCAAAACAGTGACAGATAGTAACAGTATCACCCACAGCACAGTGTCAAACCATGTCATACACACATGTGTACTCAAGTTCCGAAATGTGTGTAGTACAATGCATACTGGCCACCAATAGAAACTATGGAGCGTTACTGTGTAACACAGGGCATGTCACCCTACCCATGTGTCCACTATGCACGTACATGCAGACAGTGCACCTCCACCATGTTCACAGATGTACAGCTGCAAATCTGTGCTACACACATCCCACACGTAGTGTCCACTCTCTAACACATGCTGCCAATACTACACACATCAGCTAAGTGGCACGTGGGCGGACAATACACTATTAGAACTAACACTGGTGTAAACAATGCTACATTGACAATCATAGCTTTAATGCATCATGCCTGCTCAGCTACACCTCCAAGGATATCATTACACTCTACTGCTGACAACATGCTAACATTGCTATACTGCTATAACATCACCCTGTGCATCAGCACCATGGTAGCCTGTTCCTGCATCAATGTTACAGATGACAGGAGGTGGCACAGGTTTCATCATATGCACAGGGTGTATTGTTGTTTTGCCAGAGGCCTACATTGAGCCATACAATCAACATGTATGTGTGTGTGTTTGTGAGGGCCAAGAGTACTGCTGTGGGCCAATGTTGATGTAATGTGCATGGGTATGTGTTAGCCCTAGGTGTCTGTTTTATGTGTGTGTGTGTCTGCATTGCACACAGTTCCACCATGTGGCTGCCATATACAAGGATTAGTGGGACAGCTACAGACTGTACCTGCCAGGCTTTACAGATCACCGTCTCTGGCCATGGACAAGGTACCTGTGCCTGGCAGGTGTGCTACCGACAGTATCAGGTACTAAGCCAGACTGGGTACTATCCTCAGAGATGGACAGATGTACACTGGACCCAGGTCCCTGCTGGGACTGTCCAGAGCCACATGCATGTGGTCTTCTAGGATGGTCTATGGACAGCCCACCCCCAACATTGCTGGGGCTGGTACTGGCACTACGGGAGCGGCTGTGACTTGAGGGATGTCTGCGGTGACTGCCAGCTGCTGATGTTGCTGGCATACATCCACATCTCAACCACATGGACATGACATTGCGGAGGACATCTAATGTCTCACCCGAACGTCCATCAGTGACCTCAGTGTAATTATGGATGGCACCTGCTAGGTCATGGATACTGTCAATTACAGCAGTGTTATTTGCCCTCTGTGCCCTTAGACCCTGTCTGGTGTACCATTCTATACATGCCTGTGCCTCCGTGACAGCCTGGAACATGCGTGAGGTTGTAAGACCTATGGCACATCTGCCAGAGGCATGATGAGCAGCAGTGCTCTGATGAAAACCCCTGGACATCTGCCTTTGTGGTACCCTTCCAGACATCTGGGTATGGCTGATGTGTTGGGATGCATGTGCCATAGATACCATACTGTCCTGGCCAATGCCAATTGTACACTGTCCCTCAGCTAAGGGTATTGGTTGTGGATGTATTGGCAGTATGACTGTGTGCATGGATGGGGTGGAAACTAGTGTTCTGTCAATTGGTGGCCCAAAGACAGACTCTGGAAAACATGCCTGTGCCTCAACACACCTATCCTCATCATCACTATTTTGCTCAGTGACATCATGTTCCCTGCTGCAGTGAACCAGCCCAACCTCAGCACCAGTGAGAGGAAGACAGGAAACACACTTTACAACCTGTACATGATGTTGGAACACATGCACACATGCACACATGCACACATGAACACATGCACACATGCACACAAATACACACCTCACTTAGACACACACACACACACACACACACACACACACACACACACACACACACACACACACCACCAGCAATCCAGAACATACTCAATAGCGGTTGATGATGGGGTAATGTATCACAAGCCAAACAATCATATCACACATGTCAGCATGCAGGACGTGTGTTGCTCAACAGCATGCAGTGCAGGTGTAGACAGCCCTTGCTAATAACAGTACACATGGCTCTGATGCATGTGTGTTGTTGTTCAGTGATTGGCCTCACCCTGGAATGCAATGTGTACATGGACACAACATTGCTGTGCAAGTATTGAAAGCTCTGCAATGTCCTGTGCACCATCACTCACAAGTATACATACCATGGCTGCATGTGTATCTGTGTGTCACATAGATATCCATTTCTGATTAGAGCGTCTGTGTCTTTAGCAGATAATTGTGGACACAGGTTTAGCACATGCATGCTATGTATACACACAGGATGAGTGGTGCATGTATACCTGATGGAATACCATTGCTCAACATAGCCATTGTACAGTGGTTATGGTGAGTGTAGGACATATTGTATACATGCCAGTGCCAGCCATGATATGGCATGCTACAACACAGCTGCAACATTAAACATCACACATACCCAATGTGTGTCATGTGACCTATACACTCCATAGCATTACAAGACACATATGTGTCACTTTGTACAAATGGTGATTGCTATGCATATTGTGCATAGGTGCATATGTTTTATTTATATATATATATATATATATATATATATATATATATATATATATATATATATATATATATATACACAACAGTGAGGTGCATAGCATGAATGCTATGTGTAGTACTGTGGTTACTGTAACTGGATGGGGTGTAGCACCATGAGCCAGCATCATGCAGCATCATGTGGTCACTCAAGGCTACTAATGTGTGCCAGACCGGCACCTAGCATGCTGTACCTGAACTGCAGTACCATGGCTACATTCACTATTTCACAACCAGTTGTTGCATGGGTTTGTAAGATGCCCAATAGGGAGCATTGCCTAACATGAATGTGTTATGTGTTGCAGAGTGTCGCACAGCCCCATAATAGGCCCCTACCCCTCAGGTATGTTATGTGTGCTGTGTGGATGACATTTGGGATACTGGAGTGTGACCTTACAGTGGCTGTCTGAATACGCCATGTGTAGCATATTAACGTGTACTGCGTATGACAATGTTGTGTATGTTGTGTGCATGTGTATCGACTCTGCCTATCCAATGTCCAGTACAGTTTTGCCACAATTGTGTGTGATGCTCTGTGTATTGCATGTGTTTGAGGCAGGTACACACATTACTGGGATGTGCATAGTCTCACAGCAAACATGCACAGCATGCATTATGCGTAGGTGTGTTACGTGTACATGTCCTACACCTCACCTATGACATGCACATATATCATGCAATATTAAATGTAGAACACACTCACCAGCATGGGTCTGCTGCCTTGCTGTCACACCAGAGGGACCTACAAGGATATGAGACAGTTTGTCAGTGGCATTGCGACTATGGGTTTGCAATCTTACAGTAGTACAACAGTTGACAGTCACAGGCCTACAGATTATGTTCCAAATTATCAGTATTGCACAACACCAGGCTCCACATCTTCTAACTACACAGTACACATCTCACATATGCATGATCTACCAATAGAGGTAACAGTAGTCTACAGATATGCCATGTTACCTGCATGCTCTGTGTCAACTCGCTGGGTGGCTCTGGCCTCCATGATGATGCACATTTGCTGTTGTTGTTGGCCAGGAGCCACCAGGCTGAGGAGCAGCTCCTCCACTCTGGTGAGGGGGGGGGGTGGATGGCTAACCCACCACCTGTGGCAAGCTGTTGTCTAAGGACATCAGACTCACGCTGCCGGACATGTCTAAGTAAATCACTGCAGTGATGGCGTACCTGCTCATATGGCCGGTTATGCATGCCTGTGTCATTTACCCGATAGACAACATCTTGCCACAGTGCAGTCCGCTCATGCTGGTCCTGACTGGTTCTTGAGAACAGCAGGGCATAGAGCTGAACCAAGCTGGTTGTGATCTGCTCATCCTCAGCTGGGCTGTATGATGGATTGCAATGGTGAGCCATGACCCTGGAAGACAATGAAACAATATGTGTGAGCAAGTCATGTGGCTCACTTAACATTCTAAAGTACAGATATCACTGAACTGCCATATATAGCAACCTATTGGCTGTCAGATGATACACACTTTCTATACCACATATCAGTGCTCATACCACAACTGCCTGGCAGTGCCTGGCATGCTCTATATATCAAACCATGTTCTACACAGCAGCAAATAGAAACCAGTATGTAAGACTATACAACAGTACATGTCACGCTGTATGCGACACAATGCACCACCTAGACACAGGAGGTATATATCAAGCTAATGCATAATGAAATATGTCATCCATTGCAATGATTGTAAAGTCCACTTACAGTATTATGGGTATACCACACTAGTTGTTGGTGTCAAATCTCTGCCTAACATATGTGCACATTTGTTAGTATAGGTGGCATACTGCTGTACTAGACTATACATGTTGCTAGATATGCATTTATATCCTGTAACACACATATGACCGAGGGCATGTTACAGGCATACCCAGACACACATCACACATACATACAAGACACAAAGGTATGGCAACACAGATGAGCTTTACCTGTGTACCATACAGTACTGTGTGTCAGTACTTTCAAAACATTATGCCTGAGGTATGTAATCTGTGAGAACTACAGGGAGCACACATAACAGTGTTTCCAAGCAATGTGGACATATACCACACTGTGCTGTTTAGGTATACAGCTTCAGGTAGTACTACAGTTCATACGGGATTTGGATACACCAGCAATACCAATCAATAAGCATACATGTACTGCTTTAGCCTACAATGGCACACCCCAGTCCACACCAAGGGACTATGTCAGACTGTATGCCATACTGCCTTTTTCTGCCTAGCAATAGCATACACATCTTTTTCTGGGATCACAACTAGGACACAAAATAGCATGACAGAAACAGTTTCCCACTAAGCTATCACACATTGACAGAACCTCGACACATTCACCAACACTTTCACCATGACACTCAGTCAGCCTCACATAGCAATTATTGCAACAAGTACATGTGGGTGTGTATCGGTTCATAGGTAGGTAATAGGCTATTGGCCCTAGGGCCTGTAGAAGCCTAGCCATATGCTACCCTGGCCTTTGACACACATGTAATCGAATTTCACATGCCCCTGTCCAGCAGTGCCACAGAGGTGATTCCCAGTGTGCATTTCCTATCTCTCATCCAATCATCAGGATTATTCATGATGACTGCTAATGAGGAGCTTGGTTTGCTATTGATAGGTGGTTTGTTCCAGAGTATGGGATATCTCTGAGATAGGAATCTATCCCTCCAGCATGTTCTGTCTATTGAGGTGACAAGGTTTAGGTCCCTAGAGTGTGTAGCTGGTAGGGATTGTGATCTGTTTACGTAGAGCATGTCCAACAGCTCTGGGTTTGACATAGCTTTGTATGTTAGGCAGAGGTCACCTCTGGGTAGGTGGTATGCAACACAGTCTAGCTGTGGTTTTGTGAGATGGTCTGCATAGGGCATCTGTTTGAGGCCGGTATCACTCTTTGTGAGGTATGTCTGTGGCCTTTCCAGTTGCTGTAAATGTCTTGTGAGGCACATACCACATGGGGCATTGTACTCTATAATGGGTTTTATGTGTGATGAGTAGAGGGCATCACTGACCTATATTTCCCTGGATGATACACCTTTTGTGAGGAAGTGTGCCACGTAGACAGATTACATGACTAGTGTGGCACTGTGATTATCAAAGGGGAGACAACTGTCCACCTGTGTCCCATGGTCTCTTATCACACTTTCGGTGTTAAGTAGACTACCACCTATGTGGTAGTTCATGGGTACGGAGGTTTTGCCAGAAGGGATGCCAATGCAGTTTCAACATTGAGCTTGAGTCCATGGCTTTGTCACCAGGCATCTGTCGCAGTAAATATGACCCTGTCTCTCTCTCTCTCTCTATATATATATATATATATATGTATATATGTATATATATATATATATATATATATATATATATATATACACACACACACACACACATATATATATATATATATATATATATATATATATATATATATACACATACATATTAACATCCATTGGTGTACATATAGATATACATATAGGCACATATACAGTCCACCTTTCCTGGTGGGAATATCAATTATGCGAAGGTTGTGAGGTATACAGTTATGTAATAATATTGCACAGTGTTGTGCGGAATGCATTGAAGGTGTTCTCAGCCCATGTAGCATTAGCAGGCCTCACTGGCTGCAACACTGCAAACCTGACAAATCATACCCACAGCGTTTAACTACCACATGTCATATACCAGCACTGTATGCTGTCTTGTTTGCCACACACTACAACCTACATAGAAATATGCACATAACAACCTTAACCAACATATATATGTCCACCCTTCACAAACAGTTGCAGTAAATCCCTTGCTCTATGCACATGTACAGATGCTAATATATCTGACACAGACTGATCTGTCTGTATGTGTGTGCCATACACACACATGGTCCACACTATTGTAAATCCGTGGACCTCACGGCTGACCTGTTGGGCCTTGCTGCAACATGAACAGGTGTCACATGTGAGCACACAGTAATATTAGAGGGTGTATATATAGCTGCAAATGCTAGATTAGCATACTAGCCTGGTACGTTAATATGATTATCATGCATTTGTTACACTGTCACATCCATGTTTATATAACTGTATGCGCTACTCCCCCAAACAGACATTGTACACACTACTGTACAGAACACAGATAACATGGATCAGATGTTTGACATTTAATGCTGAACTACATATGTCACAGTCATATCCCACTGCACACAGCTACACACTGATTTCTCCATGGCAGTAGTTATGGATGGCATTTGTGCATATATGCATACTGCTGCCACATATGGATGATTCAAAGTATGTACTCTTCAAAAACATCTACTACATGCCAGTAAATACATATCTGTTACATACCTTTCCTTTGTATGTGTTTGTATTTGTCAGTTCCGTGAGTTTTGTATAATGTTTTTGTTTTTAATTTTTTTTTTTTTTAATTTTTTTTGTTAATATATTTTTTTAATATCTTTTTTTTTTCTGTTGCTGTTGCTGTTGCTCTTGTTGTAGCTGTCGGTGTCTGTCTGTCTGTGTGTCTCTCTCTCTCTCTCTCGCTCTCTCTCCATAGCTGCAATGAAATGATTGCATGTGTGGACAGCAAGTACAGCCTGCTTTTATAGGTATCTGCACATGTGCATGTGATGGTCTCTGCACCAATTGGTGGCCACCATTTGGTAATTGCATGCAGCCTGCTGTGTGTTAATTGCAGTACTCACTGTCATAGCAACCCAATGCTATAAATTGCTAGGTCAGGTAGGCGTAGCCCTTTCATTTTTCCAAAGTGGGGCCCATGCTTGTTTGCTGTGGACACCGTTGCGTAAGTCAGAAGGTCGGTATACTTCCTATATCTGAAGCTAGGGGTGTAGCCAGTGATTTGAATGTTGTACTCAGACCTGAATGTTGCCACTTCCAGTACACAGTTGTCAGTGTAGAATTGTATTCACCCCTACAAATGCTAACATAAGATAGATGGAATTATGTAGTTTCTTTTCTACTTATACGTTTAGCTTCCATACATACGTAGTTATTGAGATGTAATCATTTGGCACATGAACTGTTTGTGAACTGCTATACTGTGAATGTTAATGTACTCACTTCTGCACAGTTGTTGCTTTTTTATTGTTGACATTAGCACAGGATGCTCATGAAAACAGGACAATTCCAGTACTGAGTATGCCTACCTACATCCTTGCTGGACCCTGAACACACAGGTAATTTGTACATTTGGGTGGGGAATGTTCTGCTATGATACTGTGTGGGGGTTGTAAAGTGCTGCTGTACCATTATTTACTGCTAGAATGTCTGGTTCTGTTATCACAGTCATGTAATGCAATTCCACAACTACTGGTAAAGTTCCACAGAACAAGTTTTGTGTTATGGCATTCCTATCTTTCCTTTACATTCACTCATTCTGATGCATGATATATATGTTTCAGCAACAACCTGCTGTATATCTACTGTGGCTTAGTGGTATTTCATGCAGTCTAGTGTGTCCAAGGTCCGGGGTTCGAGACGGACAGTGGTGTTTTATTTTACTGCTGAGCAGAACAAGGGCCCTCACATACAGGGTGACTAAGGCACTTTTAAGCAGTTGTAAGTGGGTTTGCGCAGGTTTTAACGAAGCTTAGCGACACTTAGCTAAGCGCACACAAGCGCACACTCACGCAAACCTGCTAACTACTGGTTAAAAGTGCTTACTCCTGCTAACCCCCATGCTCATTTCTTTGAAAGAAAAGAAAATGGGGAGATAGGAAAGTGGTGAAAAGGGGCACAAAGAGGGAAAGACAGTAGGGAAAACAGCTCTGGATGTGCAGGATGGGTGTAGGGAAGGTCCATAGCTGCCCATTTCTTTAACAACAACAGCTGTGCATATGCTAGTTATTTGGAGGGAAATTTGAAACCTTCCACCACTGAGAGAGGGGTGAGGACAACGAAGTATGCTGTACTGCCAATTAAATTTCAGTTTATGTGTCCATCGGACATGTGTGCAAAATGGGCAGCTATGTATGGGGCGTAATTTTTTTTTGGGAGCAGATTGCCCCTTTTTTTTTCAGGTGAGAGTGGAATGTGTGGTAGGGGAAGTAGGTATATTTGAGGAGGTAGGTTGGGGAGGTAAACAGATAAGACAAACAAGATGCATACAGGGGCGGAATATGACACATGTGGTGGGTGAACAACATTGACGGGGAAGGATGTTTGGAAATCGCAAGCCCATGAGCCCACAGATGGCAACAGTGGAACTGAGATCCCCCCCCCATGGGCAGTCACCACTGCACCTTCACAGCCCAGAGGGTGGCTGTGCTGGGGGCTGCGTAGGAGAGGCAGGCTCACCCGTGAGTCACACCACACATGCCTCAAGCTGGCGTAGAGGATCAGCGACTGAATGCTTGATCTCCCTATGCACCACAGCCCAGAACATTTGGCGGGTGATAGGTGGTCCTCCTCCGGCCACACTTGCAGGGGGGATGAGCCCCATCCCCTGCAGTGCTTCCACCTGAAGGTGGCACAGGGCCAAAGGAGGAGGAGGTCCCGGGCTGGGCACCGGACCTACTGGTGCCAGGTGCCATCACCAGCTGAGGTGGGACAGGTGGGTCCGCTAGGGCCGGCCTTCCCATACGTTCTATGTTTAGGAGGATTTAATGACACTATGGGTTGGTAACAGCCAACAGCATTCCAAATTAGTTGTAACAGCATGCAGTAATATTCTCATTAACCCAACACACCAGAGTTCCAACAGTTGAACAGCAAGCCTAATGTATGCATATATAGAACAACAGTGGATATTCCAACAGCATGCAGGATTGATTGGTGGCAACAGGCCACCAAGATTGTGGTATTTGAACAGGGCACATGCATCAAAGTAAATGCATATATTTATAAACCAATAGGACATATGTCCCAACAAATATTTTGAGATTAGACATACCCATTGAGGTGTGGAATTGCATTGTTTATGCACATACAGTAGGGTGTAAAAAGATACGTCCATTAACAACTTATATGTACTTATAGTTTGCACTACATTCCTATTGACTGCAGGTATATATCCCCTACATGTCTTATTACACTAGGCAATGTCCGTTAAATTGTGAAATGGTTTTGCTAGTTCCTTATATACCTGACCTGTATCTAACATACAAACTGTCCAGGATGCAGATGTTACTGCTACGTATTTATATATTTTATTTATATTTCTATATCTACATATCTGGATGTGTTCAGGTGACATTATCAGTTATATTTTAACAGCCCCCTACATTTCTAGCAGCACACTGACATTTCTGGGGAACACAAAATAACAAGCTACTCATGTGCCAGATTTACCTATACATGCCAGCCATGAACCAACAGTTGAGGACTGTATATACGTGTAACAGCTACTGGCACTCCCTTCATCCACTTTCTATGAGCCTACCCAAGTGTGGGTTGACAGCACTTAATACAACAGTACTATTTCTATAATGCAAGAGTACAACAACATTTCAAAGAAAGTGACATGGACACACTCCAGGAATTATACCTTTATTAATTACATTACACACTTTTCTAGAGGCTCTCTCATTTATTTGATATATCAGTGCATGCAGAAGACTCATTCAAGACATATTATACCTTTATTTATGGGTTACAACACTCTTTTTCAGGCTCTCTCACTTATTTTATATAACAGTACATGCAGAGATGTTATTCAAGACTGATTATACATTTATTATTGGGCTACAACATTTTTTTTCAGGCTCTCTCACATTTTATATAACAATACATGCAGAATAATTACTAACCTGCCTGGTGGCGCAGCCTTAGCATCCTATCTGCATATGCTTGCTGATTCGCAGCACAGACACCTGCAGCTGTGAAGTAAATGAAGTGATATTGAGACATACCTATCCATAATATAGACTATGATAGCAATTCTTACATAATTCATTCCATGGCTACCTATTCAGTAGTGGGGCATTTTCCATCCCACGGGCCTCCTGTAGCCACTGGTTCAGTCGGTTCTCCTTGTGTCTCTTCAGGTCTGAGTAGTGGTGTCTGGCCTGCTCACCAGTCCGAGAGACGCCTGTGGCACTAGTGAGATCATGTGAAGATGGTTCCAGGCTTCTGCTTTGTATTCAGTGCCCTGGAACTGGCCCTACAGAAGTCTGGCATCATGATTATGGACGAGGAGCCAAACCATCAATTTTGACTCCTCAATGCCCCACCGTTGTGCTCAGAAGTGAGAGCCCTCTCCAACACCAGCCATGCTTACTGCAGATGGGAGCTACAACCAGTTATGGCAAGTATTCCCACCTATGGAGCTTAAATATGCCTCATTTCCCGCACTTATTTGTGATTGGCCGGTTTTGAAATTTCTCAGCTGAAAGCACACCTGCTTAGCATTGGGTAAACTTTCATTAATATGTATATGTGTGTTGAGAGTGTATGAATATCAAAAGCTGTCATGGCTTAGTGGTTCAGTACTGTGATTATGGTGCACAGTATCCCGGGTTCGAGGCCTGTCATTGCTTTTTATTTTACTACGGGCCCGACCGGCTAGGGGATGTGGCTGTGTTTAGCCGACTTTGCTCAACTTTGCCCAACGTTGCTCTATGTTGCTCGATGTTGCTCAACGTTGCTCGACGTTGCAGTAGTAAGCACGGTGCACAGCTACGCACAAACATGTTTTGTTGGTGCGATGCGCAGCTCCACGCAAAGCCATTATGCTACTTAAAGCAGTGCTAAGCTATGAGCATTTATACTTAAATGTGCTTAATACTGGTAAACTTTGCTTAGCAGTGCTTCACATTGCTTAAAGTATGTTACTTATGCATTCATCAGTACGCATAACCAATGCACCTTCTTATATATATATATATATATATATATATATATATATATATATATATATATATATATAAGATATCGTTCACTACTACATAGGCCATTTCAATGCTTTTTACTAAAATTTAAAAGTACATGTCAGGAATTATTTTTCTATAATGGTTTCCTACAGAAAATTGAAAAGGGAATGGTGGGACTCTAACCGGGAATGCCTCCTCTTCGTGCGAAGGCTCTACCACTACGCTATTGCTATTTGGCTTAATTTGCATATAAGTTTCTTATTATCCTCTTCGATCTCTAAACTGCTAAGCAATGGGCAAACCCGTGCAAACATGTGCAAATAGGGGCAGCTATATCAGGAATAATAATAAAAAAAAAAATGAAAGTTTTACATTTTAGAATTGTACAGGGATTTAGAATGTAAGGGGAGTGTAGTGTTGGGTATGTACACATTTGAGTGGACTCGCTCATTTCAGTTGACATTTGCTGATTGAGGGACTTGCAGGGGCATGGATTTTTGGACTGTTCAGCAGTCTGACATGCCCCCTGCACTCGTGCACGCTCCGTGTTAGCCTTAGAGTTGTGTCAGCGTGCCCTCATGAATATGCATGGCATGCTGACATCATCCTCTTAGGCTGCAGTTTCCGAATAAGACTTATTTAGTCTTACATGGAGGATTAGTGAATCCCGGGGTCAGACTTTCCAGATTAACAAACACAACTAACCTGCTAAGTGACTAACTACATGAATGAATGAATGTATGGATAGCATTTTCCTGGCTGTTAAATCCTTGCCTTCAGGACATTTATTCATTTTTTCTTACTTTTAAATCTGCCATTTGCCTGACTTAGAAATAATTATTGTGTGGTTGTTGACATGCTTACTCATTTGTTGCTGTCTTTTTCCACAATTTTTTGCTAAAATGATCAATTGTCAGAGATTTGCAAGGTGTGCACTTCCAAAAAGCTTTCCATTTTGTTTTTACTCCATCTGTGGGTCCAAGAGTAGATTAGTCCTAGTACTTAGCTCCTTGTCTTTTTGAGGAAAGTTTATTTTTTCTGTATCATTAGTGCTGTTTGCTGTTCTATCATCAAAGGATTTAGGAGAGGCCTAGTCAAACCAGTGTCCATGTCAGAAATGGTAAAACTAGTGAACTCATTCAGATGCTGTGGGATAACCAGAGAGCTCATTATTGTTTGTGTAGATTTGCATTTTGTGACCTTTGCAAAAAATCTGATGTGTCTTTGCTTAAGTGCTGGCATTTTTATTATATTGGAGATCTGCTATAATGACGGGGAAATTACATCAGCAATGTTAATTCCGATATTTAGCATGTTCATACCAGGGCTGTAATGTAGTACTTCGTTATTACAGCAGCTTTAGTAGAGTAAACTGTTATCAAGTCTGTATTTGTAAGTAGTCATATGAAAAGGTGACTTGTTTGTTGGAATACGACCGGTAAAATGTGCCATTTAAGTATGGATGTATCTACAAATGTTAAAAAATTCTCATCCAATTATAATACAATGTCTTGTACAGCAGATATGGTGTTATACACGTTCAAGTACTTTGATTAGTAGTATTGGTAGTGCATAGTAATGTTAGCCATGTATGTGTGGATTTGTAGGAAAGTACGCCATGTAGGATGTTGTAAATATATTGTATTCTGTATTATACACATATATATATATATATATATATATATATATATATATATATATCTACCACAGTGCATTTGTGTATACTTTTAATACCTGTTGTTCTGAATGCAGTTGCCTGTCTGTTGCACATCATTGTTTATGCACAGCAAGTTAAACCGAAGACACTTAAATCCACTGTGTAGTAGAATGACAGCAATTTATGCAAAAGAGAAGCAGTTATGCTTCGCAAACAATAATACGTCATTGCTAGAGTCACAGTAGTATGTATGGTAGCCATGATTACAGTGATTCTGTATGTATGTCTGCAGATGGTGATATACCCCGATATGTAATCCGTGCCTTCAAGTGCGACTACAAAGTGTTTAATGTTTATTTAGGTAAATGTAGGTCTGGAGTGCATGCATATTCTGGTTATTAGAGTGTGTATCTTCACTGATGTAGACACGTGGGGCTTGTATGCAGTCAGTAACTTGTGATTTCTTGGACATGCTCATGGTCCTTAGCGATACAACATAGAACTTGCTGAAGTGCAAGGTATGTTATTAGCAGACGTTCTTAATGAGTACTATGTATTGCTGGTGGGAGTACACATGATGTCACAGCAAAATTCTGGATCAGACTGTCCGGGTGCAATTGGCACAATTTATCAACTGTGTTATCACAGAAGGGTCGGAAAATGCTTAGTGTGGAAGGATACCAGTACTATCTGGAGAAATGTACAGAGAGTAGAAGGTACTGTGTTGTACAAAGAACAGTGACAGATGTAAGGGTCATTGTATCACACAGGAGTGTCTTGAGGGTGAGAAGTTGGAGAAAAGTACTGCATATTTTCGTGGGCTGGACATAGTACAAGATGAGGAAAGGGAGGTATGGCAGGCTATAAAGCGAAGAGCAGAGCAGACTCTAGCAGATCCATGTAGGATAGTCAGTGAGGTTTTGGCAGGAACGTCTACTGATGTGGTTAATAGTCTGTCGAATACTGATGCTCTTAAGCAAACAATATGTAGGCTAAATCGTAAGAATAGAATGTTAATCATGTGTAGCCTGGAGACACTTACTCAACTGACAGCTGATATGCTACCAATAAAAAAAATGGGACTTTCATTGTGCATCACACACATATTGGCAGTAATTCAGTCAATATTGTAATACTGACAACTGAGGGTAACCCGCGGATGCTTTGCACGTCGGAATTTATATTGGTAGATGGGACCTTTCCTGTTAGCACAAGGGAGTGCAGACAGGTGTATACCATCCATTGCAGTATCACAGGAACATCTGAAGGCAAGGTTATCCCTGTTATCTATGGCATTTTGCCTTCAATGACCGAAGAATGTTATGATCAGTTTTGGAAGGCTGTAATACAACTATGCAGTAATTTTCAACTGCTGCTAAAGCCAAACATGATTCTAAGCGATTTCAAAAAAGGAGCAGTAAATTGCATAGCTAGAAATTTCCCAGAAAGTATGCCTAAGGGCTGCTGGTTCCATCTTTGCCAACTTCTATGGTGGCAAATGCAAAAGTTAAGATTGGCCTCTTTATTTGGGAATGATACACAGTTTGCATTACTGTGTAAGCAGATACCAGTGTTGGCATTTGTATCACCTGAAGCAGTGCTGCCTACATTAGAGGAGATTGCAGCTGACATGCCTGATGCTGGCAGACCATTATGTGATTTCTTTCATAACAATTACATTCTGAGTCGACCAAGATGGTATGGCATACGGAGTGCTACTTGCGAAAGACTATCCCCATTGTTTGATGTGCAATTCTGGAATCAGTGGGAAACATGTTTACGGGGCTGTCCTAGAAGCCAGAATACAGTGGAGGGATGGCATCGGTGCCTGCGGAGCCTGCTAGACAAGAAACAATTGTATATTATGGATGTCTTGCATACCATCTGCTTAGAACAGAATCATTGGGATGACTTGAAAAGTCATCTGCTGTCTTGTGCACCATCTTCACCTAAATGGAGACGATTACATGACAATGAATCCCAGTTCATGAGACTATTGGAACGTAGGGATGAGCTGACCTCACGTGGACTAGCTAAACTAGTTGTTATGCACTGCTCATTCTAACATGTACACATGGGGGCTATGTGCAATGACAGGACAGAGACAAATACATTAAATAAAGTAACATCCATTCCTTTCATATATGCAAATGTTACAGGATGAGTTCTGCACTGATGCTGCACATTTCACTATGTTCACTTATCACTGGAGGATGGCTTACATATACAGCAAGTTTTTGAAATTGAAATACTTAATATATTGGTGCTTTGCAGGAAATATCATGAATATGTGCTTTACATTTCACTGTGGTCATTAACATGTACTCGGGAATGTAAAAAACATACTATACGTTATCAGTGACGGGAGCTTCGCACAAAATCATTCTAATGTTGAATTTTCACACATAGGATGATTTTCGTCATTCTAACCACTTAAACATCATGATTTTCGACCTCTACATTAGGTGACATGATAGCTTTACATCATGAATTTCGACTTTATGATAGCAAACCTATACATATATATATATATATATATATATATATATATATATATATGTTACTTTTAGCATAAGTTTTGCATTGCACTTGCAGATATATTTTATATACCTATATTTATAGATAAAGATATAGATATACCAGTTATCTCTTTTCAAGAGCTAACTAGAAGCACCATGTGTTACAAAGCTCATAGTCTTAACCATCTAAGGTATACTGACAGACATGTCACATTCATAATTTGCATGATTTTTATTTTTATATGTTCATAGTTGATAACTAAAAGTACCTTTGATCAAAGTTTGCAGCAGCCAACCAAAAGGATCTATTTTATGAAACTTGCCAGATGCATTTTCAAATTATTTATTGAATTTTTCTTTACTTTATCATTGTAAAGTGCTATTGTTTTTCATTGACCTTGCTTTATTCTCTGCACTGTAGTCATTTTGTAGCTTTCAAGCTAATTTATTTGCTTGTCCTGGTAATATTTACTTTGGCATAGTTATATTGTGGTGTTACACTAAGAAAAACTATGACTGCATTCTAGTGCCAGTAGTTTAGTCAGTGGGCTTTATATTATGTTTAGTCAGTTTTCCCTGCCTTTATAAAGTCACATTTGCACTGCTCTTGGTTCATTTCCACAGAGCTCAGCAATGCTTGGCATCCACACCACCCACTCCTGACTCTTTGGTTTGAATCTAGTAGCACCTTAGCACAGATAAATACAGTAAATTGAATTTTTGCACTTTTAAAGTTATTAAAAAGTACTGCTGCTGTATTTTCAACTTATATATTGCATTTTTAGACTTTATCATTGTAAAGTGCCATTGTATTTCACTAACCTTGCTGCTGGAATCAGTGCATTGCAGTCATTTTGTGGAGCCTGATTTCAAGCTAGTTTGTTTGCTTGTCCTGAAAGCATTCTATTTGGGCTAATTATAGTGTGAATTTACATTAAGAAGATTTGGGACTGCATTCTAGTGACAATAGAAGGTATCATTGTCTGCCTGAGCAGGGACCCACACAGGAAGGCTATAAATGAGACTTATTTAATTTGCCATTTGGATTTTAGTCTGCTTAGTACGTTTCTGTGATTCCTTAAAACCGACACATTTACTCAGCTCTTGGCTTATTTCCAGAGAGCTCACTGATGCTTGACATCCATGCCACTGAGTTCTGAGTGTCTGGCTTGAAACTAGTGCCATCCTAGCACAGATAATCACTTTAATTTGCATTTGTGTTCTTTCGTAGCACTTTTACTAAATTATCACTTAAGACATAGGTAAACATACATTTATATAAAAGAAAACAAGCCATGTTAACGTGTTCACATTTATGCAATTATCAATGATCCAACATTACATAAATTGATCAATTTCCGCCTTCCCTTAAATCTTACTTCTCCTCTAAAACATTATTCTCCATGTACCCTACCCACAATTTTCATTGTTCTATGTAATTTTCTCCTAACCTTTTCTAAAGATCTCACTTTTTTAATTTATCTCTGTTACAATATTCACTATATCATAAACAGTTGGCTTAGACTTTGACTTCCATTTTCTAGCAATTGCTTTTTTGGCAGCCACCAAAATTAAACTTAACAAGGTCTTACTCTGTCTAGGCTATTTAGATCCTGTGTCACAGCAAAAGAAATAAATAAATAAATAACTTTCTTAGTTTCACCCATTTGCTCACCCAATACTTCTGACAGAGTAACCTGTAAGGAATTTTTAATATCTGCTAACTCATTAAGTTCTTAAAATATATGTTCAGAGTTATCTCTTTTTTCCCTATCATACCTCCAACATTTACCCTATACCTGAGGAAAAATTCTGTGGAGTCTGGTTGGGGTATAGAAATGCTCCAGTAAAAAATAGAAAGATGTAGCCACTGTAGATAAACTTCACTGACACCAAGAATAGCGGAGCAGTGAAGAACACAGCACGAATGGGCTCTTGTAAGCACTCTTTTATTGAGAAAACCAGCAGTAAAAATAGGTAAGCGCTTTCACATCCACAGGATGCTTCCTTAGACCTTAAAATCAATCTAACATTACTTCCTTTATATGCAAATAACTCCACCCTAATTGACGTAAAAAAAAATGTCATTAATTAGCAATGCGCTCATAACCAATTAATCATATATAACATATACCATTTCAAATTTATTAAAAAATATTTATAAAATCTTCATTTAAATCTTCTAACTGCCAAATATGGTTTAATAGATGCTCTATCATTTAAACTGGGTGGTTTATCAGCCTGCGATTCAATAATCCAATGTAGTTCTTTTTGCTCAGTTATATTTTTCTTGTCTCCTAGACGTGGATTTAAAGGTATACAGCATATAACATAAATTGAAAGGAATGAGTATTACATTCTATAATATGCTTTGCCAAAGCACTTCTTTCACTGTCTCTATTTCGAATGGCTGTTAAATGTTCTCTAACCCTTTCTTGAAGGGTACGATTAGTCATACCCAAATAATAGGAATTACAGTCTCTACAGACAGCTAAATAGATCAGATCTTTACTAATACAACTGGCATTTACTTTAAATTCATATCTAATTTGAGTTATAGAATGTATAAATACATTATGCAAATCTAACACATTGCATACATTACATCTCCCACATGCCTTTAAATAAGGCATAGTAACTTCCTTCATATTAAGTGTATATGAGGTAGAGTGACAAAGTATTTGTCTCAAATTTTTCTTATTTTTATGCATATACCAGGGCTTATCACCTACTATTTCTCTAACTTCTGCATCTGACCTCAAGATAAACCAATTGTTTTCAATAATATCTCTAACTTTCCCCAAATCACTAGAATATTGTATCCTTAGCGGGACCCTTTCTTTATTGTAACTATTATTCTTGTTTTTATTATTTTTAATGGCAGAAGTGATGGTATTTGTCTCATTGGCACAGCTATTATTCATTTCCAACATATAAGGTTTAGTTGTAGTTTCTCTCAATTCCATTACTACTTTAAATCCTTCATCTATTTCTTTACATGAGTATTTACGTTGTATCAACTCCTGTCTAAACTTATTCATATCAGTTAAAAACACATCTCCATCCTTATTCAGTCTAGAAATCCACATTCCTTGACCTTTTATTATATTTTTATAAATATGGGCAGGATGCATACTATCATGTGACAGAACATTATTTCTACGACAGGGTTTCCTATGCATTTGTGTTGAAAAAACACTATGTTTATCTTTGGTTACTGTGATATCTAAAATATCAACTTTATTTAATGATACATTGTGCGTAAAGTTTAAAAAAACTAGTACTTTGATTTAAAAACGTAATAAATCCAAGCAATTGCTCTCGTGACCTTGTCCAAAGCAAAAAGAGATCATCTACAAAATGCTTATATAAAAAGATGTATTTTTTATATTCACTATTTGTGAATATTTCATGTTCTTCCCAGTGTGCGAGTACCAAATTTGCAAAACTATTCGCCCATGATGTGCCCATAGCAACACCCAATTTTTGAAAATAATATTGACCATTGAACATAAATACATTATTTTCTAATATAAACTCTAATAACGTACATAATAGATCTATTTGTATAACATCATATGTACTATGCTTGCACAAATATTGTCTAATGGCTTCTATAACGTAAGCTTGTGGTATCATGGTAAATAGAGAACAGACATCTAATGTAACTAATAGACTGACTTTAAGTTCCTGCTGTCGGCCTTGTACCATAAGAGACAAATCATATATAAAATGCTTACTGTCCCTTAATACATGCTGAGATTTATCTAATACAGGTCTTAAAAATGTTTCAACATACACTGATAAAGGGTGAGTCACCCATCCCTGTCCTGACACAATAGGTCTTAACGGTGGAGTTTGTGCATTTTTATGTAATTACAGATGTCTGTTCTGTATTTACCGTGATACCACAAGCTTACGGTACAGGACCTGTTTTTGCAGTACTTAGCAATGCGCAGTTCTGTTTAGTTGGCTTGGGCTATGCTTAGCACTCTCAGTTTAAGTAGTTCTCAGCTCAGCTAAGTGGGTTTGCTCACTGCTAAGCACTGCTAAGCATTTGTCACTTTAAGCACTGCTCAACTAAGCTTAGTGGGTCTGCACACTGCTAAGCAGAGGATTTTTAAAAATGGTCCAATGGTGGCAAAGGGCAGAAAAATAGCCTTATTAAAGCTGCACAGGTGGGAATACAGAACCTGTTGGAGTTTTATCACTACAGGAGCTATGGCTGGAGTCGGAGAGGGAGCGTGCTTTCAGGCACAGCACTGGGACATGTTGGAGTCCAGGGTCATGGCTGGGCTCCTCATTAAAGACCATGACTACAGACTGCTGCAGGGCCAGTAGCAGGGCTCTGAATACAAGTTTGAGGCCTGGGACCATCTGGCATGTGACCTCACCAATGCAACTGGAATCCCCCACACTGGTGAGCAGGTGCATCATCATTATGACAACATGAAGCTGAGGAAGGGGATGCTCTTGGCCCAGTGGATCCAAGATGCTCAGGACTGGAAGGCCCTAGAAGTTTGTAAGTATATGAACCATTGTTTTACCAAATTATAGCATGAATATCTGATAGACAGGTACACATAATAATGTGTTTCCCTTCCCACAGCTGCAGAGGAGAGGGTTCGCAACTTGGAGGCCCATGCAGGGTGCCTAGCTTGAATGGGCTGAGAGTGTGATGAGTACAGATATATCTTGCAATATATAGTAATATAAATAAGAAAGAGTACTGTAGTAACTGCCAGTAGATATATTCTGTTCTGACTGTACTGCAATTACAGTAATAATGTGTAGGAATGACGTGTATATGGTATTAATACTAATGATCTGGTAATAAAGTACACTGGCATTTTAAATGTGAAGGGAACAAATGACATCCATTCATGATATACAGGAAATATAGTGCAACTGCAGTCAGACTTGTGAAGGTAAAAGTGTTAGTATTGTATAGGTTCTGTAATAACAACACACCTTCAATGCCTGCATTATTTAAGCTGGAGTACAATAAAGTTTGTTGAATGTATACCAATGACTGTGTCATGTCACTCTCAGTAAAGTTGTCTTCTGCCAATTGCTGTGTGCATTCTCTTCTGTTGTTGAAGAAATCCAGTTGTGCAGGCATTACAAAGCAAATATGGGCATAACACCATGAAGTGACTGACGTTTGATTGCAAAAGAATTGTTATGCTAAAGTGTAGATGTAGAGCTGTACTACAAGATGGAATGCAATTTGATATATGTTATGCACTAACATGTAAACCTTGAAAGGTAATGTGTAAGGTATTCTGGTGTTTTTCCATCAGGATTGTCTGGTGTTAACCTTTGCATTTCAGCTATATGCATTCCTGAATGTAGGTATGCTGATGCAGGCAAGTATGACACAGTAGTAGCTGTAGACTGCAAATATAGCATATGTAAATGTATATGGGTCAGGTAGGCATCCCAGCACCCTGATATGTTCTCTGCAGATCACACATATTCCCATCCACTAGGATTTAATTGTCTATACCTGCATTCCAAGTATTACAACATACTTCACCTACAATCTCTGTCATGCGTGAATCTCATGCATGTATGTTCACCTGTCACTGCAGTCTCCTGTGACACTCTACTGATAGTACGAGGTCAGACTTTGTCAGCAGGTGAGTACTAGGCACATATCAGCCAACCACCACAAAGCAATGGCCCAGTAGTTCAGTGTGATAAGCACTATAGAGATTATTTTGCCACACACAGGGACAGGTAGTAAGATGTACTGTATTTTTAGTAACAGACAAGTAGTACTATTTAGAGAAATGGTCATGGACTGTTAACAGATATTCTTCACACAGGACTTACAGGTAAAGAAATGTCTGTAGAAGCTGTATGAAGGGTATACTAATGTCTACCATGCCTACGAATGACAGCAAGATCGGTATATAATCCATGCATTGTGGACGATGCATATTTCTCAAGTGTCACGCTGTCACTGTTAGTGATCACTGTTGCCAATAACCTTGGACACAGATATAAATCCAGTTGCAGTAGGCCATTACCACACTCATACATCAGTGCAGGGTACACCTTGTTAGTCATATATGTTACCCTGACATGTACGAGTCCCCTGTAGTTATGTACCTACAGTTCTTACAGCTTGGCCCATACGATGCTATGTTGATAGCTTGGGAGGTATGTATGTATGTATGTATGTATGTATGTATGTATGTGCTACAGAAGCTATAGAGCACATGTAGATGTAGGTAAGGGCAGACCTGTAGAGTATTCAGCAGTACTGTTGTAAAAAATATGCCTATACAGTTGTTAATGGAATGTTTTTCTCTCCCCCCACCCCTTATCTGCATAACAAATTATTATTCTTATACTACGAGTATGGTTTCATTTCCACATATGTTGTTCTCAAAACCTAATGTTGGGCCTTGTGTTGCATTATTGGTTTTATATTTAAATGGTTGCATACTAACATACCTTGTTGAAATTCCACCGTTGTTGGCCTTTTGCCATAACTGTTACTGGCATGCTGTTAAAATAATGACTGTTATTCCATTTATGCCTATGTACCATATGCTATGCAATTCTGTTGTTCTGGATTAATTGGAACACCCATACATGCTGTTATAACTAACATTGAAATGTTTTGCTCATGACTAACAATACACCTTGACAAACCTCAACACCATAGCAAGATTGGGTAGGCCGGTTCCGGCTGATCCACCTATCCCACCTCATCTGGCCATGGCACCAGGTCCCAGCACATCTGGGACCCAACCTGGAGCTGCTCCTTCTGCTGGTCCTGCACCACCCTCAGGTGGAATCACATCCGGGGATGAGACGCATACCCCCGGTCGTGGGCGTGTAGAGGAGACTGTCACCAAGAATCAGGTTTCAGGTATGGTGCGCAGGGTCATCCAACATGACTTGGATGATAGACTGCACCAGATTGGGGGCAGATTGGTGCACCTCGAGGGGCAGGCTGGCCCAGAACCCATCCCCCAGCACAGCCACCTTTAGGGCCATGAAGGGGCAGTGGTGACTGCCCATGTGTGGGGATCTCAGTCCCACTGTTGCCATCTGGGGGCACTTGGTCCTCTGATTCCCAACCACCCTGCCCACCCAAGGAGTTTTCCCCCCCTCTTGTGTCATACACTGCCCCTGTCTGCTGTCTTGTCTATCTTGTCTGTCTGCAAAAGTAACCTCTCCTACCCAACATACTGTACCTGCCCAAACATAACTACAACCTTTCTCCAACATCCCACTCTCACCTTAAAAAAAATGGGCATCTGTCCCCCCAAAAAAATTCATCCCATACATACCTCTCCATCTTGCCCACATGTACGCTGTTATGAATCAATCATCCCATCAAATAATCAACAAAGTTATGTCACCCACACCACTCTCTGTGGGGTGTGGGGCTCCAAATTCCAAATTGTCCACATCATGCACAGCAGTTGCTGCCCAAGAAATGGAGAGCTGTGGTCCTTTCCTACACCCATCCTGTGCATCCCTAGCTGCCTTTTGTATTGTTTCTCCCCTTGCTTGCCCCCATTTCACCACTTTAGTATCACTCCTTTTTTCTTTTCTTTTTTAAAATAGCATGAGTTTAAGCGGGGATAAGTGCTGCTTAGCATCATGGCGTGTTGCACAAACCCACTTAAAACTGCTTAAAACAACTTTAATAACCATATCTGATTCAGACACTGTTCTGTCCAGCAACAAAATAACCAGGCCTGCCAAGCCTCAAAGCCAGGACTCTCTGAACTATAATCAGACCAACACACCACTAGACCAACTCAGCTCTGGGGAGATATTGCTGCTTTTGTAAATATATCATGCAGCACAGTCATGTAACATTATGGTAAAAAGACACTCCTGCCAAGTATTGGCCCCAGGACCCGCTGAACTACAGTTCAGTGCAATACACCAGTAGTCCACCTCAACTCTGGGGAATTACTTGTGTTTTTACAAAGATATCCTGACTACCAGTGACACTACTTCTACATATAATGTGATAAATGACAGCGTACTTGGGCCTGTGATGCAGACATCAAACCACTACACAGCCAAAGATATGTTGATGGATTGACAGGAGGCCTACAATATCTGTTACAGCTGACAACTGCACAGACTGTTGCAGAATGTCCACAATTGTGTCACCTACTTATGGCATGGCTGTCATCAAACCTATTCTGTGCACTGAAGTACTGGCAAGTCAGTGCAGATTAAAGTTACAAAAGCATGACAGACAGGTCAGTGTCACACGTCATACCCATCTGAACACACATGTGCATAATAATCCTGTGTAACATATTGTATGCATGCACATATGTCTTGCAACTATACCTCCCATAATAATGACTCAGAAGCTCCATCTGTTACATTCCTATCATGTCTGACATCTGGGCACCCACAGTTCAGGCCCACTATCCAGTCTGTTGCACTCCAACTGCATGGTTGGCAATACAACCTAGAAATTACTGAGCCCTGCAATGTCCAGCAGACCTGGTTGTTGGTACCACAGTCACTGCTACCCACAGTAGCACATCAAAGTCCTGGAGGGTGGGACACATGTCACAAATATGAATATGTGTTCTAAATGTCCCCTACCACTCTCTGGATGGTACTAATACTTAACATATGTATCAGAGGTGCATGTCTCACCTGGACTCACCCTGCCCATGCTGTAACACAAGAGCTGACACTGCTTCCTCACTGACATATACAGCTTGCAGTCCCCTAATGTCTTCACGATCCCCAGTAGGAGTCCTGCCCAGAATGCAGCAGCTGCGGCCTGCTGCACATACAGCAGTATATTCAGCTACCTGTTACAGACCTACCATACCTCCCAAACACCTAGAACAGGGAATCTAATCCACACAACACCCACAAATAAAGGTTTGGGGGGAATGTTCAGGTGACAGGGACATATTTCACAGTCTCCCCCTGGAAACATACACAACTGATACACCAGCATCAACTGTAGCAGCATGCACATTCAGATAAAAATGATGTATGACACTGACATCTACCTGTCTCCTTACTGACACCAACACACATTGTTAAACAGTAACCTGCAACAGAGTCAGAAAGTCTGTTAACAGAGGCCAAACACAGCATGTAAACTGTGGACATACTACATCAATCCAAACAGTGAACAGCATTTCTACCTACCCTCTGTGATACTGTAGCTCCCACACCTCGATAATGTCCTCCACACAAGCCAGGAAAAGGGCCAAGGCCTACATGAAAGCCTTAATTATAGCACTGTATTGCCATGCCATTGGCTAATGGCAATGCAACCTAGCTGTTCTGAATGCTATTAGCAAGTGGGAGTCACAGATTGGTGCACAGGCAATTACCTGTTCATGAGCATTACCTACAAAAGGAAAGCTGTTGCCTATGGTAAAGAGGTCTGTGACTTTCTTCATAAAGACAGACTATGATTTCCAAGGAAAGCTACCACTTGATTTCTGCTCACAAAGGAGTACAGCACTATTCCTGGTATGTCATGGAATTAACCAAGATTTGGAATGCAGATGGAGGATGCAGTCATGGGAAATAGGAATTTCAATACTAGGTCACAACAATATATCTTGTACTGAGATGTTGCTGTTAGTCTGCTGTCCAGCACCTACAGTCTTGCCTTTTGGCTCTGTCTGCAGTGACATAGATCACAGCTCTGCCCCTGAGTCCCCCCAGCAATGGTCAGCTCATGTACAAATGCTACTGGATTGTCTTGGATTGTCTACAATAGTGACAGTAACTACTGGGGGATGCAGCTGGCATATCACATCATGTACTGTCAGTGAGCCACTCTCAGTCCAGGTGTCCCTGACTGTTCCTAACATACTCTGGTTAGGTCACTGTGTACTCCACACCTGTATCTTATTGTCTCACAGCCATGGCTAGCATACTTGGTGACCCCCTGCAGCAGGACAGCAGGTCATGAGCAGTAGTAGTGGGAGGACACAAGCTCCACCTCAGCAACAGTGTGTACATATTGAACATACAATGTAAGGGAATGCATACAGTACCAGATATTAATGTACCATTACTGTGTTCAGAGGGGTCTGGCATGCCACAGACACATTCCCCACACTCTGGAGACACCCATTACATATTGTTCAACTGGTTTCCAGACATCCACATTTGTCTGGCATGGAGTCCACATATATAAGGCACATGTACACATTCAGCAAACATATGGGTACTGCAGGTGTTGGACAGCTATGAGGAGGTAACTCTACACCACGTATGCACTGCTCTCAGTTATTGTGCAGCACAGATGTTGCTGAAATGTCCACATGCACTTCTAGTACCACTCATGTATTTGTTGGATGTTGGCTGTATGATATGGTACTGTAATGTTGCCTATAAGGGACACACCACAGTCGATGGCAGTGATGGGTGTGGGCACATGACAACACAGTCTGTCACAGCACACAGGCTTTAACTGGTATACCTAAGACCATATGAGGTTACTAAGTTATGGGCCCTGAGACTCCATATGCCTAGGCCATCTGTTAGCCCAAGTGTATGCAAGGCAGCACCTGATGCTCCACTCCACCAGGGAGATGGGTGGTATCCCATGGGTGTCTGTGCAGTTAACCATCCAGTTATCCAGGTTCCACCTGCAAAAGTGTAAATAGCTACCCTGCCTGATGTGGCCAGATGACCATTCCACAGCAGGGTGAGTGTGTGGGACACACATCTGGGCCACTAGAAAGTCCAGTTGATGTCTCACACCAGGTTGAGGGCATGTGTATGTGTTAATAAAGTGGAGCTTGAGTTGCACTTGTGCAGCAGTCCCAACAATGTAGGGTCTGTGAATTCCTTGCATGCCAGACAGAGGTCACCTCTGAGGAGTATGCATGAAACCGGGTAGAGGGTTGGGCTTATAGCCTATCTCTGTATGGTAGATGTTTGAGGACTTGATACTCCCTGGTGGGGAACCTCTGTGATGTCCCCAGTTGCTGCATGTGCTGTGTGAGGTGAATGATGAATGGTCCATTTTACACAGCACTGGGCCTTATTGTGGGGAATACAGGGATGTTAGGACCCCATGTCCTTGCATGAAATACCCTTAGGTATGAGGTGGGCCATGTAGAAGGTTTACCATAGAACAGTAGCAACTTGTTGTTGGTCTTTTGGCTTTTCCCGGTTTGGGGTCACCACAGCGGAACTCCGGTTGCCATCGACCTGTGTGCACAGATCCCAAAGGACTGATAGCATGCCTAGGATGTTGTTAGTACTGTGATAATATGTGGGTATGTCATTCTCCCCAAAGGGGTTGACACTGCATGACACCCTCCTAGGCAGATGTCCACATCACTAGGGAATATGGTGACAGCACACAGCATGCAGTCATATACAGACATGGTTGGCCATATGCCAATGGCTGTGCCCTGCACCACAGATGTCTACATTGCACATACTAGAGGCTCAAAAACAGAATAACAGGTTATGCCACTAGTTATGAGTCAACCACTTGGAATGGATTCCCCTGTGTGGATTTCTTGGGTCATGTCAGCATGCCAGTGTGCTAACCCAATGGTAACATATGGTGTGATGCATACTTGGGAGTGTATACCTATCATGGCCAGGTGGGTTATACTGTCAAAGACTTTGTCCAGGTCAAGTTAGGCAGTGTACACTGTCACCCCCTGTCCATGGCTTTGGTGACTGTGTCAAAGAGGTCAACCGAGTGTAACAGACATGATCCCTTCCTTGACAAAGCCTAACTGTGCATAATGGAGTATGCGGAGGTCACCAATGTCCTTGTTAATCACTATAAACGGTGCTATGGCCTTGCAGAACAGCCGAGTTAGGCTGATGGGTGTATAATGTGACAGATTGATGGACGCACCACCTTAGAGTAAAGGGGTGACAGTGGTTGTCCTTCACACAGCTGGGACAAAGGTGGTAGTCAGGCCTCCTTTGAATATAGTGGCTTATGTTGCTGCAAGGCTATGCCTGGGGTCATGTAGGATGCATCCTGTCATGTGATAAGCCCCCATGGTGGATGTCTACCATGACTTGCACATGGCAGTGGTGATAGTTCACTACATATAGGAGAAGGGGGCAGGTACTGTGGGCAGCCTGATGTCCTGATGGGAGAGATACACACTGACTCTGTCAAGCATCACTTATGTTATACCTAGAGCACTGTTATAGCTGGTGGACTTGACTTCCACAAGTGAGCAGATGCATGTGCTTCCTGTGATGTTGCAGACATATGTGCAGCACGGGAGATGATTGTCTGTAGTGGATGTCAACAATGTGGGATCTGGGTTTGCTGTGCAGGTTACCAGGAGTAATCTTATTTGCTTGTTCACACTAATAAGGCATTGCTTGTAAATGTGCACCTGCTGCTACTTTGTCTGATGCAGTGGTATGTCACACCTGTTATACACACTTATGTATTGCATATGTCCACCAGACAGGTCTATGTATCCTTGCAAAGGATGATGTAGTCCTGTTGGGTAAACCTAACTACATGCATCTATGCAAATGCACATCTAGCACATATGTGTATGTGTGTATATTGGTGCCAGTCCCTGCAGAGAGGTTTGGGGCTGTGAAGCTGTGCATACCACCCTCCAGGAGGCTGTATTCCACATTAGAGGTGTATGTATGTGTGACCCTAGCTAGATGGGTATTGTGGGAGATGATGACTGGAAACGTGACCGCATGATGGTTGCTTTGCCATGGAGGGTGACACTGTAGAGCGGGTGCAGTGATAACCTGTGTTGTGTAATATCAACTGCAACACACCTTCACCTCATGTGGGGTAGCCCCTAGCTGCACTAAGGCATTTATAAACCCACTGTTGATGGCTCTCTGATGATTTGTGTGCTGGCATGGGTACATCTTCCAATGTATGTTTGGGCCACTCAAGTGACCCAGGATCAAGGTACAAATCCAAATCAGAATATGGTTGATGAGGTCCATATAGGCAGAATGGACTTCCTGGTCATGTGTGGTGGCCAGTAGCTAGCTATAATTTGACTAGGTGTGTTGCCAGTGGTGAACTGCCCCATGCAGTGTCCTCTGTACGTCTTACTGCCTGTACAGCATGGAGCTGTGTATGTGTGTCATATATACTGAAATCACATGCTCCATTCCATTTCTGCACACACATTGGGGCATGACTGTCTTATAGGATGGTTGACCAGGTAAGGCTGAGATGCTCTGTACAACTTTGAACCATGTGTGAATGACTGCACATATGTCAGCATTTCCCAGGGTTAAGAATGCTTGCACTGAGAGCAGAATGATGTGTAGACACCTATGGTTTTGCAGCATGGTCTTCAATATGCACTGACAGTTGTATGTTGGTATTGCTAACCTCAACACTTTTCCTAATTAAGGCAGTATGGGGCTGGCGAGAACCATTGCCAGATGCCTGAAGGCCAGATGAGACAGATGGAGGCCATCTGTTGCAGACCATCATGGTCTGTTGACCATATCATCCCAGGCTCACAGATACTGGAACCCCCCACCCCCGGAATATCACAGGATAAAAGGCCATATGTTAAGGTCAATCATTTCCTGAATGTATTGTGGCATCAGTGTGGGTGACAGCAGAATGTTGCATAAGGCTAGGGACATACCTGTTTGGGACACATAATCAGTATGCTCAGCCATGTCTAACTGAATATAGTCCAGGGATGTACATCTCAGGTCAGCCACGCCAACATGGACTTTGACAGGCTCATGACAGTACATGTTGGTGAGAAACAGCAGTACATATGCAATTTGGTGGAGTCTGTCACCTGACACACAAGTAACTGTGACCATCCACATATACATCCAGGTGAGAGGCACATCACTGTGTCTCACAATGGAGTCTCCTATGTGCAACATGTTTGACATGTGCTGATGCCTGCATGGCTGTGTGATGCAGGTGTGTGACTATGTGTGGTATGTGATAAGTATGGCTCTGGTATTCATGTGTGGCTTTGCCTCAGTTCTCCATTGTTTGTGGATGTGTATGTTGAGGTCCACTGCATATGTGTATGTGTGTTGTGTAAGTGTGGCTGGTATGTGAGGTGTACTGATTGTGTTGACAACCTGTGTGAGGACTGATATGTGGCCTTGATGGGGAGAGAGCATGAACTGCAGGTTCCTACTGCTATTGTATCTCTCACACAGTGTGTTCCTTGGTGGTGTTTGTAGATAGTTGTCCATCTGTGTACATGAGGCAGGTGCTGCCCTGTGCCAGGACACCCATAAAAACACACTGTCAGGGGAAACTGTAGGAAATCGTCCAGCCATATAGTCCAGAATCTGAGGGAAGAAGGCCAGGGAGACCTGAGGGGTGGACCTACAGCCCAGGGACTTACTACAACAGTAGGAGGCTAACACCAAAGTATACCATGCAGACAGGCTATGAACAAGCAATAATAAGTGCAACGGGTAAACGCAATTGAACACCTCATAGCACATGCAGCAAGTAGCATGGAACATCAGGATCAGGAGGGCAATGCATGCTGTATTGCCACTATGTTGCCCATAGCCACAGACATACTGTGCCGATAGATGGTGGGGTATGATGTGGGGATTAGTGGTGGATAGTGCTGGCAAAAGTGGATTTGGAGAGTGTGTACATAATGGTGAGCAATGTATGCAGTCCTGTGATGTGTTCCCCTGTTCATGTCTTTCAGGTGGGATGTTTAGACATCACAATCCACCCTTCTAAAAAGCTGAGACCGCTACAATTATTGATACCCTAAGTCTCCATCACCGGGTGCTGTTGTCTAGGACTTGCCATAACCAGCAACAATGTGCTGCACTGTGGGCAGACCTGTAGCAACAGTGAATGATATGGGCCATCAGGACAGGAGCTATGAAAAGATCCGACACCATGCTACAGATATCATACATCATGCAGAGCAAAGGGCTGCAGCTATGGCCAGGGACCATGCTGGCACAGGGGGAGGGCCTGCTACACAACCACCACTCTCAGCTACAGAGGCATTTCTGGCAAATCTGGCTTCAGCCATCAGCTCACAGGAAACCATCAGTACATATGTTGTGGAGGTGGTTGGCACAGATTCCACAGCTGAGGCCATCCAGGTAAGCCTCCAGTGGTCATCACGTTAATACTGTAGTATTCATAGTGGCAGCCTCTGCATACATGTACACATATGTCAGGTCAATCTGCATTTGTGGGCGGGGGTTTGTAATGCACACATGCTCACATATTGTGAATGTCAGCAATTTCGGTAGTATCACAGTTTGTATTGTATATGTTAATAAATGCACATAGTGTCCTGTACCAATGCCACATGTGTGTGTGCTGACAATACCTCCCCACCACACATCCATAGGAACCTCTGGTGTGGCTGGGGACCATCAACTTGTAGTCAGTGAGTGTGGAACTGTCTTGTTATGGCTCACCTGCACCCTACACATGTTAAGGGCTGCCAGTTTGCCATGGACATGACTGTTAAGCTTAGCCATATTGCAATATGTGCATGTTCACCTGTGGTGGGGTTCACTGAAGTACATCACATTGGTAATCACAGTAGCAAATTTGCAGGAGCTGTAACATATTAACAAGTAGTTTGCAGGTGTACCCAGTCTGCTATACAGGGTTAAGTTACTATTGTCTAAACGGGTGAACTGTGTTTTAGGTGAAGGTACATCACATACTCTGATTTGTCACGTATCTCAGAGGTGTATAGTATTAGCAACATAAAATGGATGTAGCTGCACTGCATGTTGTTGAGGGCCTGTCCAGAGTGTGTCTGTTGTAGTCTGATTGTGTGTTTTGCATGGCATCCGTCAGAAGGTGTGTTCTATATAACGCCTTTGTGGCACCTCACCTGTGTGTGTGTGTGTGTGTGTGTGTGTGTGTGTGTGTGTGTGTGTGTGTGTGTGTGTGTGTGTGTGTGTGTGTGTATGTGTGTGTGTGGATCACCAGACATTATAGTGCAGGAAAAAAAATGTTGTCATGTTGTCTTCCTCTCACAGGTGACCAAGGGGGTTGGAGTGTGTCTCCCCCACAACATGATGTCAGTCTCAGCGGATTCTGATGAAGATGGTGGCCATTGTAAGGCACAGATGGGGTTGTTGGGGGATGAATCTGTCCCATTGGTTGACATCCCACTTCCACCCCCAATGTCCATGCACATGTTTAGCATGCCCACACATATCGGGCAGTCAGAGGGTGATGGCATCGAACAGAGTAGTGTGGCAACTATGGCATCTGTCACTGTAGACATTAGCCATAGCCAGAGAGCTGGCAAGGTCCTACACAGGCAGATTGACAGGGGTACTCGAAGGAGGTCTGCTGCCAACCCAGCCCCTGTCAGAGGTGTCACATGTGTCACCCAATGCATGTTTGGGTCCATCCTGGAGGCACAGGCATGTTATGAGTGGTATGCCAGATGGCTGCTCAGGGTCATGGATGCCACATTGCCTGGCTTGGCATGCATAACTCCCTCCATGACATTGGTGATGCCTTGTGTCATTTCCCTGATGTAGTGGATAGACAGTTGGGAGAGACATTGTCAGTCCTTAACAGTGCAATGTCTGTGCTTGAACATGTGCTGGGATTGGGGCATCAGACATGTGGATGTAGGTCAGTAACAACATCAGCTGAGAGCCCATGTGGCCATGTACAGTCACACTCTCATAGTGGCAGTACCACCAGCAGTACCGAAGGGAGGGTGCTGTCCATACCACAACATGGCAGGCCATGGCCACATGGTCCTGGGCAGTCCCATGAGGGATACAGATCCAGCAGACAATGGTCAATGTCAAGACGTAGTACTGTATCTGACCATGGATATGGTGGTGTCAGTGCCACTCCTGGCAGAACCACTTCTATTGTTCATGGCCAGAGACGGTGAACTGTGCATTCTGCCAAGTATGGTCCAAGGCTGTCCAACATACCCTCATGTAGGGCTAACACATGGCTTGACTGTGTGCCTGCACACACTCACAAATCACTGCAACATGCTAGTCATCAACAGACACACACAGCTCCTCTCCACGGCCCAGCTGACCAGTACCTCTCCAGACACACACACACACACGATGTCAACTGTATGGCACAGCCTAAGCATTTGGCAACTCCACACTGCACCATTTGTATGTGCTGATACCTGTGCCACATCCCTGTTACCCATGCCATTGATGCCAGAACATGCTAATATGTGTCAGATGCACAGGGTGAATATGGTACACTTAATGGCAGTTGTAGTGTAGTACTGTTATGCCCTGTAAGGTGATGCCTGTTGGCACTTGTCATGCATGCACATCAAATTTATGTACCTTACTGCCATGATGCTTTATTGCTGTTAGTACTGCTGACTGACTGTTGTCTCACAGACCTTATTCTGTTTCTGTTCCAAGTGTCTGTGTGTCTCAGTTGTGGTGAACTGCTGCCATTACAGAAGCTCAGCATGACAGAATGACAACTCAGACATGTTTTTTTCATCCCCATTATGGCTGTACATGTGCATGTTTGCCTGGGTGAGTATGTGTGGAACACTGTATGAGGGACAATGGGGGAAGACAGCATAACCTTGCATGCATAGTCCTTGGCACAGCATGCTACTTTTAATACATGTCACCTGGGAGTTCCGTAGGATCACAGGTTCATAGGTATAGAGGAGGTTATAAGAGTACTGGCCCTGGATACCTTATAAGCCTAGCCATTACTTTATCCCCAACAGAATCATTGATCAGCACCTGCTGCCTCTGGCATTGCTGGACACTGTTTGGACCCCTGGAACAGATTTTTTTTCTCATCTACTCAATCTTGATGCAGTTGATGAGGGTCTGCATGGTACTCTGTTTAACATGTTTGGGGAGTGCATTCCTGAGACAGGGCAGCCTGTGGGAGACAAACCTGTCTCCAGCTCTTTTTTTTTTTTTGTTGCCTCATATGTGATTCAGGCCTGTTGTGCCGGTAATATGCACATAGTTATAGTGACATATATGGGGCAGCTGTTGAAGGGCTGAGCACAACATTGCCATCTTGGCATGCCACAGCCTACTTGTGCACATAACTTCTTCTCAACCAACTGAAAAAACTATAGAACCACACAAGCACAGCACAACACAGCAAATGTAGGGTACAATGTTTATTCACCAAGGTTTAACGCTTTCTTCCCACTTTTAGGGACTTCCTCAGAACAATGAATAATAACCCACCCAGCCTTTATATAACAAACCATATCCTTAATTAATGAATGAATTAATTAATTAACCATCAATCAACATTTAAAGTAGTATACAAGAATTTAAAACACATATATATGTATACAGTAAAATTACACAAAAAAAAAAACTTTAACCTAAAATATTGTTCAATTTTAAAACACGTGATCACAGTGGTTTCATTTATGCCCGGGTACTCAGTTGCATTTAAATGCAACTGCCATTTATGTTTACACATATCTAGGTGAATATCCCATATTCTTCCCTGAGAATCTTTGACCACCTGTTGAATAACCAAAAACTTGAATTTGTGGTCCTTATGTGTATTAATATGTCTACTTAGGGCATTAGTTAACCTGCCTTGTCTGATATCCAACAAGTGTTCAGCTATTCTGTTTTTAAACTGCCTACGTTTTCCATATATAAAAAATAGTACATAACCGGCACTTAGCCACATATACTACATTTTGGCTACAACAATTAAAGTGTACATCGATACATATAGATGTATTATTTAACCTATACCTGTCAGCTGTCGCCAAAATATATGGGCAAAAGGTGCACATATTGCACTTGAAATTCCCCTTATTTCTACATTACTGACATGGGCAGCAGTCTCCAATGTAGTCTTAAATGATCGATCCTTTTTATAGACCACCTTAGGTATTACACCCACCCTTTGTCCAATATTGTTGTCACATTTCAAGTTCTCCTGGCAGGTTAACTAATGCCCTAAGTAAACATATTAATACACATACACATAAGGACCACAAATTCAAGTTTTTGGTTATTCAACAGGTGGTCAAAAATTCTCAGGGAAGAATATGGGATATTCACCTAGATATATGTAAACATAAATGGCAGTTGCATTTAAACGCAACTGAGTACCTGGGCATAAATGTAACCACTGTGATCACGTGTTTTAAAACTGAACAATATTTTAGGTTAAAGTTGTTTTTTTGTGTAATTTTACTGTATATATATATCTATATATATATATATATATATATATATATATATATATATGTGTGTGTGTGTGTGTGTGTGTGTGTGTGTGTGTGTGTGTGTGTGTGTGTGTGTGTGTGTGTGTGTTTTAATTCATATATACTACTTTAAATGTTGATTAATGGTTAATTAATTCATTCATTAATTAAGGATATAGTTTGTTATATAAAGACTGGGTGTGTTATTATTCATTGTTCTGAGAAAGTCCCTACAAGTGGGAAGAAAGCGCTAAACCTTTGTGAATAAACATTGTACCCTGCATTTGCTGTTTTGTGATGTGCTTGTGTGGTTCTACCTGTGGACAGTCTGTCCAATACCAAGTGGGGCAGTACTGATTTAAGGCTGTCTGCATGGAACAGGTGTTGATGGCCATGGATAACCTTTGTTGGTGTTAACATAGCCTTTCATTTGGTGCAGATGTCTGCACAGGTACATACCAGACCAGCCATGCTGATGATGTGTTGTTGTACTGACTGAGGACTATACAGAGCTAATGTCCGCCTTTTTTCTAGATGCAGTCCCTTCACCTATGTGGTGCTCTACATCCAAGCCTTTTCTAAGCACTGCCAGTATTTGATGGCTGAATGCAACAGTGTTATCAACCTCAGTAGCCAGGCCTGTCAACACAGTTTGTGTGTTTATGGGGTTGCCATTGATGTGGGAAACAGTGGGTCCATATCCTCGACATATGGTATGATGGCACTGTTTTCTGCATTCACCTGGAGGCCAAGACTGGAGCACCATTCCATACCCACTGCATAACCCCATTGCAGTGTGTTAACATCAGTTTGTGGATCAATGACAGACTGCAAATTACTTACAGTTGCCACAGCTTTATGTGGTACCTACTTATGTGGGAGGTGGCTGTTAGCATTCATGCCTTCATATATGTGGGTCATTGGGAGCAGCAGCTACTCACAGGGTGAACACATGTCTACATATTGCACACACATGGGCAACGCAGAGTAGGGTTGACACCATATCAAATGTGTAATGTGGCATCGTAACACTCGGCAGGACATACTGTAACCCACAGCAAGTGCAACAGACAAGACTTCCCTTGGTTTGTCAATATGACAGCTTTTTTTGTGCCACATTACCTTAGGTTATGCTATTTCTCATAACATTAAGGTGCTTCTGATGTGAAATAACTGCTTTATGCAAGTGGTAGACAACCTTAGAAAATGTTTGTTGTCCTACACTCTGGGGACCTCTGTATTGTTTGTGTCATTGGCACAGGTCACACCTAGGTAAACATGAACTGCAACCTGCAGGGTGGGACAGGTGGTGGCCATACCTTTCACCTCTACAGATGTCTTCAGAATGTCTTAATGTTTGCCACATATTTTTGTTCTATTTGGCATAACATTGTGGTTTTCTGGCAAAGTAGTGTGAAATCATTAAAGATTAGCGTTACTCAATAATGACAGATATTTTCCTGTCAGACTTCTTACTCTTCAGACAAAGCATGCAATTGCACAACCTGTTATGCTATCTACTTTGTATGTTTGTCAGTGCAATATTTAAAGATTGACCCTAATATTTGGGCTTTGTCCCAGTTTTCTGTATGGTTTTCCCAGATGTCTTTCTCTAAGGGGTCAGGAGGTATGTTTGTGGCCCTAACACAGGCACACAGCTACAAAGGGATATAAACATGTACACACACGCACCCACTCATGAACAGCCCTTGTTGATAGTGGAACACCTACCTGGCTAGTTATAGATAAGATAGCGCACTATACATAGCACATGAACCACGGAGCTTATACAGTTTTGCAATATCTGCCACTACTATTCAGGTGGTTGATATCTGCAGGTGCTGTCAGGATTGCCACCGGGGATTAACAGGCACTTAAAATGGTATAACTGTGTCACACACACAATGCTGCAGGGGGACATGCATTCCATCACTCATGCAGAGAGAGTTGCAGTTTTTGGAATTACAGCATCTATCTAGTTATGCACACTATAGCCACTGTACATATTGCATGCACCACAGTGCTATTGTGTTTGAAAATGTATAACTCTGTATCTAAGGTGCATGACCTCAGTAGGCCATGAATAGTTTGGTGATGGAGTTAACAGGATGGCACAGGCACACAAAATGGTATAAGCATTGCACACACATGCACACACACACACACACACACACACACACACACACACACACACACACACACACACACACACACACACACTCACACGCCCAAGGCAACTATGCTGCTACAAGGGATATGCATACATAGACACTCACACAGTTGCCAGTATTGAGATTAAAACCCATACCTATCTAGTTGTATGTACTATAGATCTATGTCCTTACTGCATACACCACAGAGCCTATATGCCTGAGCTATACCTCTCAACCTCTTAGAACAGTACATGTGGACAAAGTCTTCAATAATGGGGAGATAGAGGCCCAAAATAAGGCAAGTTTTTACATATTACTCTTACAAACTTAGATACTTATAGAGTGATAGGTTTTGTATTACCATTAGTTTTGTAAAGGGTATGAAATTTGACACTCGGCTGTCTGTCATTATTTTCTGACTTCAACTCGTAATGATTTGCCAATGATTTACCAGGATACCACAATTTTATGACATGCAGTCCAAATATATGAGGCAATCATCTGGACAGTCTACAAAACTGTATACACTTGAGAGATATGGCCTGCAGAGTGTCAAACAGTTCATCTAAGGTGGATGACATCACCAGGCCCTGTAAATTAATGCAATGGAGGGAGTCAGCAGGGTGAAACAGGCCTCAAAATGGTATAACCAACACACTCACCCACAGGGGGACATGCTTAATACACACACACACACACACACACACACACACACACACACACACACACACACACACACACACACACACACATGCACACACAGTTGGCAGTCCTGAGATTAGAACCCCTACCTACCTAGTTGTATGTACTATACTGCTACACACTTACCATGTGGCCACAGAGCTTAGCTGCCTGCACAGTGTCCAGTGCTATATCTAAGGTTGATGACATCAGCAGGCCCTGTAAATTAATGCAATGGGGGAGTCAGCAAGGTGGAACAGGCCTCAAAATAGTATAACCAGCACACAGGAGGATATGCATCACCCACCCACAGTTAGCAGTCTTGAGGTTAGAACCCCTACCAATCTAGTTGTATGTACTATAGTGCTACATACTTATTGCATGTACCACAGAGCGTATATGCCTGCAGAGTGCCTAATGCTATATCTAAGGTGGATGGCATCAATAGGCCCTGCAAATTAATGCAATGGGGGAGTCAACAGGATGGAACAGGCCTCAAAATGGTTGAACCAACACACACACACACACACACACACACACACACACACACACACACACACACACACACACACACACACACACACACACACACATATGGGGGGATATGTTTCACACACAAATTTGGCGGCCTTAAGATTAGAACCCCTACCTACCATGCTGTATACATTAGAGTGCTACGCACTGATCACATGTGCCACAGAGCTTATATGCCTGCAGAGTCTCTAATGTTGTATCTAAAATGGATGACATTTGCAGACCCTGTAAAGTAGGGCAATGGGGGGTTAACAGGATGGAACAGGCTTCAAAATGCATTGACATTGCACACACAAAGCCACAAGGGAATGTGCTTATATGCACAGACACACCCACTCAGTTAGCATTGTTGGGAATTAAACCACTACCTATCTAACTGCCCACACTACAACACTATGTGCTTATTGCATGCACCACAGGAATTACACATGTTGAGAGTGTCTGCCAGTGCTGTTCAGGTGGATGATACCATTAACTGCTGACAGGGAGACCACTGTTGTGGATGACAGTAGCCACAGGGCCACAGTATGGGTGGCCATTACACAGACATAGGCCTGTTGGGTGTGTGCATTCTGCTGTAAGTGTAATACATACAGAAACACACACACACACAAACACACACACACAGTGCCTGATGTGAGATTACAACCCTTCCTACCTACTATTACAAAATGGGCCTCACCATAGTATTTGCACACACCAGCGGTTAACATTGGTGTACATGTGGCTGCTGCAGTACATCAGTCTATGCCTTTCAAGGTCTCTCTCTCTCTGTCTCTCTCTCTGTCTTTTTCCCCAAGCTCTGCCTGTCTGTAAGTGATATATTTGTATATGTTACCTATATATCTATATGTATATTACAGTCAACAGATCCAGATAAATGTTATATGCACCACATATGGATAGATGGGCATAAGCATGTCTGATGGGGGTAGGGATAGATAGTTAAGATGTACATAGCTTTCTGTATACAGAAGGGATATGTGTACATCCCAGTTCTGGAGTCAGATGTGGGTTCAGACATGGGCTGAAAGTAGTTAGGTGTAGGAACATGTCCAGTATGACCATCAATAGTAAGAGCGAGACTCCACACCAGACCTTCCTGGACTCCAGTCCAGGATTTTGTGTGCTACAGCTGATTAGCTGATAAGCCTCTATAAACAGTCCAGCACCTCACTGATATACTGGCTGTGGGATCCCCTGGCTCTGTGCTATCCTTATTAACTGAGTCATATCTATGGTGGGTACAAAGTGTATTGGACTGAACACAGTTTTGCATAATATGTGAGGTACATTTTGCACAGCACTGTGATGTCCTGGTATGTCATTGGCAGATCAGTAGAGGTTAATGTGAGGAACCACTGATAGAAATTTGTCTACTGACTCCATACACTGCAGGGAACCCATGCTACTGCAATAAGTGTTCTAGTCTGCACATTCTACATTTCTGTGGCCAGTGGTTCCTCCTTCCCCTTATATGTAGCCCTTTGTCCTGCTCTGTTCTAGATGCAGACTTTGTCTACAGTTGCTGCTTTTAGTTGTAGTTATGGTATGACTGGGTAGAAATAGTAACATCACACACAGGAGTACGGACTACACACCTCTAACTGTACCTGATTAGCAGGTTGGCCAGCATTGTGCCACATACATCTGCTGTGGTCCTCAGACATTTTGTGGTGCACTGTTCTTCTAAGGCTACATGTTGGCCATACCTCTCAAACTCTTACAGGCAGACATCTTGTCAGGGCCATATATCATAGTTGGACACAGGGCCAGACATGGGAGCAGCACCTTAATATTGCTCTTCCAAATGTAGACAGTTGGTAGACTGGTTTTGTATTAGCTCATATTTGTTTATAGATATGAAGTCTGCATCTCAACAGTCTGTCATTGATGTTTTCACATCAACCTGTATTGTTTGGCCAATAGTTTGCTAGACAAATGCAATGTTATGACAAACAGAACAGATATATGAGGCATACGTGTCAACATTCTGAGAAACCCTGACATTCCTGGTGCATGGATGGTGCCCAGTGACTTCATGTGAGTACTGACACAGTTACGTGGCAGCCTTTGTATCCTGGAGCTAGACTGACTTTTCACAACCGGCTGTTCTAGTAGGCACCATCTAGGTTACTCATAGTTGTCTACTGTCCATATCTGTGACCCCCTGTCCCTCCATTGTCCAGCTTTCCTGCAGTAAGAAATATTGACTTCTGGACAGCCTGTGGAACACCTACCATAGGTGTAGCTGACATGCAAAGCAATAGGTACAGCCAGTCTCAAACCATGGACCCTGTCACCCACAGTAATGTACATTGCCCAGTGAGCCACAACAGCCAGCAGTCAATGCTGCTTACTTCCTGACACTATCAACCACACACACAGATTGCACATTGACCTCTGCATATTGCGTAAATGGAACATGTTAGCAAGTTGATTGGGAAAGCCCTGGGAATGTGTGGCCTGCTGCTATTACCTTACAAACATAACTGTTACTGCAGTTCTATGGGAAGACGGATGTGTGGGGGGTAGGGGACCATAACTCTCAACTGTACAGATTTTCGCAGAACGTCCAGATGTTTGCCTCACATTTTGGGTCCATTTCTCATAACATTGCAGTAGTGTGGAAAATTACTGGCAAATCATTTAAGACTGACGTTAGAAAGTAATGACAGATATTTGAGTTTCAGACTTCTTACCCTTCAGAGAATTCATGCTACTGCAAAACCTGATAATCTATCAACTGTGTGCATTTGTAAGGGAAATATTTAACAATTCTCCCTGTTTTGGGCCTCTGGCCCACATTTCTTTATGGCTTTGTACAGATTTCTTGCTCTAAGAGGTTGAGAGATATGTATGGGACTCCAACATTGACATCCATGCATCTGTCCTATGACCCCACTGTTTGTAAGTCCCTTGCATAGTGCAGTTGGTTTTGGTGGCTTGGGGCCTACTGCATATTCTGGGAAAGTCAGTATTTGGCAGTGAGTTCCTGTTCTCCCATACAGCTGTCCATTGACTGCTGTTATTCTGGTAGCCCACTCCATTCCCTTACATTCATGCAGCAATACCATACATATGCTACCACAGTCTACTACCCCATTCATTTGTTGTTAAGAAAACTGACATACCTTGTGGCTGCAGCAGTTGAGAGGACAATGCTTTGGGGCTGACTCTATCAGATGCATGCAGTACACAGCATATACCATGGTAAGGTATAGGTAGTGTGATACCACTGGCATCCATTTTACTTTATGTATGTGAGTCAGAGTGAGGTGTCAGTCCCTGGGTCCATTGGTTGTCAGTGTATGTGCTATGCATTTCCTCTTTGCCAAGACCAGGGCATACTGGGAATGCCTACATCTTCCTACAGGGACAGGCTAAGGGGGTTCCTCCTCTGAGTCCCCCTGTGCCTGTGGGGACCTTGGTAATGGTGGGGTGGGGGGCTGAGTCTCCCTTCCCTGTGATGTTCCTACTGCAGCTGTTTCCACAGGATCATATTGTGTAGCATGGCACATACTATGAACGTGTGTAAACATGTGGCTGGAGAGTACTGCTGGGGTCCACCAGATATGTCAAGGCAGTGGAACTGTGACTTTAGCAGCCCAAACACACACTCTACAATGTTCCTAGTCTGTGCGTGTGCCTCATTATGGCATTCTTCAGTTAGTGTGTGTGCATTTCTGATGGATGTCATCATCCATAGTTCCAGGGTGTAACCAGCATCCCTCACCAGATGGCCAATATGGGATGTCCCCCCTGGCAAATGCCTGGTACAGCTGTGATGTGTGCCAGATGTGGGAGTCATGATAATTGCCGGGGCTGCCAGCACACACATTAATGATAATGCCCTGGGCATTGTACATGACCTGTCAGTTGATGGAGTGATACCCCTTGAGGTTGATGTAGACTCTACCCTCCTCACTGGGTGGTGCTTTGATGTGCAGATAAGTGCAGTCTATGGCACCCAGTACCTCTGGGTAGTGTGCTACATGGTGGAACAAGAACCATATTGCTGGTCTTCTCTTCAGGGGTGTTAGGGAAATAAATGTGCTGAATGGCATGTGTTTCCATGACATCCAGGAACTGATGGAGTGCCCTGGATCTAGTAGGTTTTTGGAAAGTACCTGTAGCTAGTATTCTTAAAGCTACACATACCTTTGTTTCCACTAGGATGGGTCCCCCCCTGTTGGCTCTGGGTCTGAGGTGAGGGTGGCAGAGCTCATTTAATTCCTGTAGTGTGTCCCTGTCCACCCTGTAGTGCTTTACTATCTCCAGCTCATGTAGCCCTTGAAAGGTTACCCTGGGCCTGAACACTCTTCTCCTCCTCAGTCTGTCCCTATTGTCAGCATCATCAGCATCACTGACCTCAGCCTGTAGTGCACACAGATGTAGCAAAGCAGCAGCAGCCCCTATCATTTTCTCAGTTAAAATTCCCAAGTGTGTACTCCAATGGTGCAGAGTATGTGGGGAAAATTAGATTGATGGGTTAAGCATATTTTATACTGGTGTGATGCAGATGCAGCCTGTGTGATTAGCTGACTTTGATACATTCCACCTGCCAGCTATATTATTGAGGGGTTTGAATGGGCCAGTGTCAGTGGAACAGGGCGTATTAGTAATTTATACTTGATTGGCTTTCCCTGGCTATTTCCTTTTATTTATCTTTTTGTTTTGGATTTCTTCCACTTCTAAGCCTCACAATGCTCCAAGCAAACCAGTGGAGCTAGTTTAAACATTGTTCAGCAGATTTGACCCTCCCCTGTACAGAAGCACACTTAGCATTTCTTTAACTAGCTAAAACACGCACCGTGGGGCTAAGTATAGCTTAGGGGCCTCAGACACACACACCTGCTTAGCTGTGCTTAGCTGAGCACAAACAGGCACTGCTAATCTCCAATCCACTTAAACATGCTGTGACACACCCCCTTTTAATGTTAGCTATCTGTTCTGCCTACACCAACACAGTTCTAGCCCTAACATGGTTAATACCTATGGACACAATGGTCCTTTTTATGATACAGTAACCCTGGCTGATTTACATACCCCTAATTGAGCATACCCTGGATACAGCAGTACACCAGGGCCTATCTCCTTAGCTATCACTATTACCTTCCATTGCATGACTCTGCATACTGGCCAGTATAATGCAATAAGACTGCATACCTTTATATTTAATATTTTACACATTTTTATTTATTTTTTTACTAACAGCATGTTTGCACACCACTTCACACTGCTTATGCATTAAACAAATTTATTTTTAATATATTGCATTAATTTTTCATGTCATTAGCCATAGATACGCCTATTTGCATGGCTACTGTCACATATACTACCCTATATTTGGGCTGTTATGGCTCATTTAAAATTTATAGTCCTGTACACGGTTTCTAATTGCACACATTTTTCCTGCAAACACGGCACCTACACATATGCCTTTCTGTTTCCTGGATTGCAAAATCACCTCATTTGCATTGGTTTTCACCAGCAGATGAGGTGATTTGCATTCTGCAGACACCTCCATGTTCGCACAGTGTCCGCATGCTCATGCATGCCCTAGCCCTGTTTCCTGGATCGCTCGGTGGTCATATTCCATGTTCGGGCCGCAACACTATTCCTACATGGAGAACTGCTCATTGTAGGGTTTGCTGAATTACCACCACTATCCAAACACTTCCAAACAAAAATCCTGAATATCCTGAATTTTCTAGACTTTTTTTGCATATCTGGGAGCTATACAAATATCCTTCATTTGTTTTCCTTTGAATTGCTTATGCACTCTCTCTTCCCAATCTTTTCTAAGCTCCTCTGATTCCCATAGTTTGCATTCAGTATTTTATATGCCCTATTATAATTATTCCATTTTAACAACGGCTTCTGTTCTACATTCAACTAAAACCTCTACCAGAGCAGGTCTTTCATTTAGGATTCCCCTAACCCTTTCTCTTTGTCTATACTCTGATACAAATCCCTGATAGGGAAGACAATCTCTAGCCTGCAGTCCAAATATCTTCTTGGTCTCTTCCCACTTTATTACCTTTCTCTCTGTAGTTATTTGCTGCCAATACCTTGGTTCCTTTGCCAGGAAATTCCAGAACCCTCTTGCGTATTCCCTGTACCCCTAATTGCAGTCATCCCTATCAACAAAACCTCTTTCTAAATTTTTGTGCAGGCTTAGTTCTTAGACTATTTTCTGCTCTTTTAAAAATATAATATTCTGTATGACTGTTGTTGTTCTCCTTAACAATATGCATCAAAAATGCCATTATCTTCTTATTTCTTGAATTTCCCCCCTCTTTATCATCATCCCTTTCCACATTGTATAATAGCTTTTTACTTGTGTTATGTATATGAGCCATAACTGTGCAGCTTAATCCTAAACCACCTTGTTCAATTGAAAGGATCAACCTATCCCACTTGACCCTTGCCCTCTTCCCCCCACATATAGATAATATCCATCAACCGTTCAATAATCACTCCCCGGGATTTATGAATGGGTTTCATCAGTGTAGGAGCAGTGTAGCCACATCTGCATGGAATATGGCCTCAAAGCGATCCAAGAACACGCTGTATTGACGTTCACGAGCGAGCCAACACTGCTACTGCATGGTAACCTATGTGGGATGCTAATTACCTCATCAGCTGGTGAAAACCATGCAATGAGGTAAAATAGTAATCCAGGAAGCAAGTAGGTTGCCGTGCAGGAACAGTGTAAGCTGCAGAAATGTAGTCGGCTACTAGCTGAATACATTTCTGCCATAAAGAAAATGGAGCCATGGCAGCTCCAATAAAATCATGTACTCTAACCTGTAGGCATGCCAATGGCTAAATATATGGCCATTGGAATGTTAAAGTGTTTAGATTTTAAAAAAAATAAAAGTTTATTATTTTTTTGGCTGATCATGTCCATTTAAGCATAGGAAAGTGCAGCACAAATGGGATCGTAGGGAAAATAAAAAACATAAAAAGTCAATTTTGGGGAAAGCTGCATTTTGCCATTATAGTTAATGGCAAGCAGAATCAACACAATGGCAGTGAACAGTGGTTGCTAAGGGGGAAGGTTCTTGTGTAGTGCAGTAACTATGGATTAAGGCTGTGGGGTATGTTAATGAGAGGACTTATACTGAATATGGCCTCAGAGCGATCCAAGGACAAGCTGTATTGATGTGCACGAGCGAGCCATCACTGTTACTGCACAGAAACCTGTACGGGATGCTAATTGCCTCATTTGCTGGTGAAAACCATGCAAATGAGGTAAAATAGTGATCCAGGAAGCAGGTAGGTTGCTGTGCAGGAACAGTGTAAGCTGCAGAAATGTAGTCGGCTACTAGCCGAATACATTTCTGCCAAAAGGAAAAAGGAGCCATGACAGCTCCAATAAAACCATGTACTCTAACCAGTAGGCATGCCAATGGCTAAATATATGGCCATTGGCATGTTAAAGTGTTTAGTTTTTAAACAAATAAAAGTTTATTATTTTTTGGCCGATCTCATCTGTTTAAGCATAGGGAAGTGTTGCGCAAATGGGATAGTGGAGAAAATAAAAAAAAACACAAAAAGTCCATTTTAGAGGAAAGCTGCATTTTGCCATTATAGTCAATGGCAAACAGAATCAACACAATGGCAGGGAACAGTGGGGATGGCTCTTGTGTAGTGCAGTAATTATGGATAAAGGCAGTGGGGTATGTTAATGAGGAGACTTATACTGAATCATAAAATTCTTCTCAGTGTCACACTGCACCTAACTGTGTAGGTGCTGTAACACCATTGTATAAGCAGGAGGAGCAACTAACATGAAAAATGGATGTGTCATGCTTGCAGTAAGCACATTGGAGTTCTATTGCCTGGGTTTGTGCTTAGCTAAGCACAGCTAAGCGAGGGTGTGTGTCTGAGGCTGTATTCACTTATTCCATGACCTGAGGAGCATGTCCATGCCCATTGGAGGGCTATTTCTTGTTGTTTACACTAGCTAAATGGGTCTGGGTAGTGCACCGGGGCTTAAACTGGAAGGGTATAGGAAAAGAAAAAGGAAATTGCAGAACATGGGGAAATGCAGTACAAACAGCAATATGGGATACTGCAACTCACAATGGGCCATTGAAAGCACTCAATAATACAGCTGGCAGGTGGCTGCATAGCTGAAAATGGTAGGAGATGTTAAAAAAGGGCAACTGCACAATAAAGAAGAAATGAAGTACAAATCATTAATATGGGACTCTTGCAACTCACAATGGGCCAGGTAAACCACACAATAATACAGCTGGCAGGTGGCTACATAGCTGAAAATGGGAGGACATGTAAGTAAAACATAATTACAAAAAGGGCAACAGCATAATAAAGGCAACCATGCACAAATTACCAGTAATACCTCTAACACTCACAGTGGCCATATCAAAGCCATGTGTAATATAGGTGGCAGCTGGAATGTATCATAGTCAGCCAATCATACAGGCAGCTTCTGCAGCACAACAGTATAAGGTATGGAAACACCTTACAGTCTGTTTTTCCCACAAACTCTCCACTATTGGTGTATACATATGGGGAAATTTTAACTGGAAAAATGTTAGGGGCTGCCATTGCTTTGATCCATCAGTATGTGCTAAAAGCTGAGGGTGGAGAGGAGGATAATGCTGACAACCGCCACAGACAAAGGAGAAGGAGAAGAATGTTCAGACCCAGGGTAACCTACCAGGGACTACACGATCTGGAGATAGTAGAGCGCTACAGGGTGGACAGAGACATACTTAAGCAAATCACCGAGCTGTGCCAGCCTCATCTCAGAGCTAGAACCAAGTTCCGAGTGGATACCAAGGTATGTGTAGCCTTAAGAATTCTAGCTACAGGTACTTTCCAAAGGCCTACTGGGGAGATGATGGGGGTCTCACAGGCATCTGCATCCAGGGTACTCCACCAGTTCCTGGATGCCATGCTCCCACATGCCAGTGAGCATATTTACTTCCCCATCACCTGTGAGGAGAGGATAATCAATATGCATCTCTTCCACCATGTAGCAGAACACCCACAGGTACTGGGTGGCATAGACTGCACGCTCTTCCACATCAAAGCACCACCCAGTGAACAGGGTAGGGTCTACATAAACCACAAGGGCTTCCTCTCCATCAACTGCCAGGTCATGTGCAATTCCCAGGGCATTATCATGAATGCGTGCGCTGGCAACCCTGGAAACTATCATGACTCACACATCTGGCATTCGTCACAGCTGTACCAGGCATTTGCCAGTGGGGGCATCCTGTATGGCCATCTGATGGGGGATGCTGGGTATGCACTGGAGTCATGGATGATGACACCCATCAGAAATCCACACACACACACACACACACACACACACACACACACACACACACACACACACACGCACACATGCACACATGCACACACACACACACACACACACACACACACACACACACACACACACACACACACACACACACACAAGAACACCATAATGAGGCACACACACAAACCAAGATCATTATAGAGCATGTGTTTGGGATGGTCAAGTCACAGTTCCGTTGCCTTGATGTATCTGGTGGAGCCCTGCAGTACACTAAAGCTACATGTGCACACATGTTCATAGTATGTGCCATGCTACACAATATGATCCTGTAGAAACAGCTGCAGCAGGAACAGCACGAGGAAGGACCACACAGCTCACCACCATTGCTAAGATCCCCACAGGCACAGAGGGACTTACAGGAGGAGGCCTCTGAGCCTGCTCCCATAGGCAGATGGAGGCATGCCCAGTATACTCACACCTTGGCAAATAGGCAATGCATAGCACACATGCTGACACTGTAAGGACCCCAGGGGCTGACACCTCTCTCTGACTCGCACACACAGTAAAATGGATGACACACACATCACATTACCTGTAAATTACCATGTATAGGCAGTGTACTGTGTGCATCCAACTTAAGCGGCCCTCAAGCACTGTCCTCATAACTGCTGCAAGCACAAGGTAAGCCAGTCGTCTTAATAATAAATGAATGGAATGGTATGTTCTGCTAGCATATCTATGGTAATGCTGTATGCATGCAAGGGAATGGAGTGGCCTACTGGGATAGCAGCACAGAACTGACAGCTATGTGGGACACCAGGAAATGTCTGGCCAAAACTGGTCTCCACACACTATGCAGTAGTACCCAAGGTGGCAAATCCCACTGCAGTATAGGTGTGGGGACAACTGAGCGGGGGGTTATAGGTCACAGGCATGGATGTCAGGGTAGGGGTCCCATAACCTCCCCTCACACCCACTCAGCAAGTCAGCTGTAGAAAGCCACAGAGGAATGCCTCATAGAGGCACACAAATGGTGACAATGTTGAACTAACCCCCTACAGACTCACACAGTGATAGCACAGCAGGACCCACAGTTTCAGTAAGGCTATGAAGGGTAAGAAGTCTGAAACTCAAATGTATGCCAGTATAATCTGACCTGGGCTCTTTGCTGATATGCCTCCAGTCCCAAAAGACAGAGCACAATAGTATGGTAAATGGAACCAAAATGTAAAAAAAATATCAGCACAGTCTGTGCAAATGTGTACGGTGGGCAAGTGTGCCCCCCATATACCCACACAAATGCAGTAACATATATGTTTGAATGTAAATAGCAGCATAGCACACATTGGCAGGGCTGTACCAATACACATGAAAGCATGTTGTCTGTCCACAGTATGAAGGTGTCAATGAGCTATGTGTATGTGTGGTTAATACCATCTGGATTTAGCTAGCACAGTCCCCTGGCAGACGTCTTGTACTGCCCTAGGTACAGTGCTGCCTTTGATAGGGCCATGTGCAGATAACTGCAGTGCCAACTGTTATGCTTGTCAGTGACACCCACTGCTCTGCCACTGACATAACTGAAAGTCACAGTGCTATGTTGAATATGCTACACATATTAGTGACATCTTGAAGGATGTGTAGCAGAGGTGCCAAGGCTTATGTGAATATAAGTGTTTTGTGGTACTGTTTCCAGTGGTCATTCTCAATAATCCTTTTTCTTATGTTTGCTTTTACATATAATGGACATGCTTGCACAGTTGAATGCACTCTGTACCCACGTCCATAACTCTCAACTTCTGACAGCAAGATGTCTGGACAAGGGCAGAAGGAAAAGTGGAACAAAGGCACAATGATAGGCATGTGTTATAAATATCACCCTTACATCCTGAGAAAGTTGGTAGGCTGAGGGGTTTGCAGTAGTGGGAATTGTCTGAAGGTTATGTATTCAGAAACAGTAATGTCTGTATTATTTTGTAATATCACACTTCAATTATATGTAACTCTTCTTCTTTTGACTTTTCCTGGTCAGGGGTCGCCACAGCAGATCACCTGTCCACTCATGATTGGCAGTAGAGTTTTACGGTGTCGAGTTGCCAGCCTGGCACTCAACCTTCTACAGAAGGCTCACACACGCATGCACTCATGCCTAGGGCCAATTTAGTGTGTCCAATCCACCTACAGCATGTCTTTGGGATGTGTCAGGAAACTGGAGCACCCAGAGGAATCCCAAGTGACCACAGGGTGAACATGCAGAATCTGCACAGAAGGCACCCCAGCCGAGGATCAAACTGGAGAACCTCTTGCTATGAGGTGAGAATGCTAACCACTGCACCACTTTGGCCACCCACTTCAATTATATGTAACTAACTTGCCATAAAAATACAAGTTTACTTAGAGAGGATGAAACCTCTAGAGAAACATCTGGACAACCTGCCAAAAATGTACAGGTCAGAGGTATGCACACACAAGGATATGGCATCTCAGGTTAGAAATATACCACACAAGCAGGATATCCCCAGACAGTATATCACCAGGTTGCTGGACTATTCACACAGCTGTGTGTCACTACTACACTGGCTGTAGCCACACCTCACAAATGGCCTTGTTGACAAGAATTTGCATAGCTGCTCTTCTAATATTGGTCTGTGCAGCATACAACTAGTATTCCTCTGGTAAAGCACTGTGATGATCTGAGGATGTCTGGCACTAGGTAATGACACACTACATTGCCGTTTCAGACTACAGATATGTCAGAAAATGTCTGCTAAACAAAATAAGTACTCTGAGGAAAGTCCTGTGTACACCTGAGAGGTATGGCTGTAGCACACAAAACCCTGGACTGGAGTATACCTATCTCTGGAATGGAGTCCCACCATAACTATAGAAGGTCACACTGGGCATGCTCCTACACTTAGAGAATCACAGGACATGTTGGAACCCACATCGGAATATATGACTGTATTGTGTATATATGTCTATACATACAGACAGCTATGTACACCTCAACTGTCTCCACACACAAATCAGACAGGGATTACCCTCAGCTAGCTTTAGGTGATTCATATGTGATATATCTGCATCTGTTTCATGAGATACGCACACACACACACATATATACACACATAGAGGTGGGGAACTGAGAGAGACAGTGGAGCAGAGAGACATACAGGGGGACACAGACAGACAGAGTGAGTCACACACACGGATACCCTGAATGGCATACGGTGATGTCCTACTGTGGACAGTGGCAAATCAGTTGTAATCAGTCACATGTACCAGCATAAAAGGTGAGCCCGATTGCCCCATTGTGTAACAGTACTGAAGTTGAGTTTATATCACATCAGCTGCCTGTGTGTGTGTGTGTGTGTGTGTGTGTGTGTGTGTGTGTGTGTGTGTGTGTGTGTGTGTAGTGTGTGCATGTATGTGTGTGTGTGTGTGTGTGTGTGTGTGTGTGTGTGTGTGTGTGTGTGTGTGTGTGTGTGTGTCTCCATAGGTCCAAGTATTAGGAGACTCTTCCCAATTAGTACACTTCACATTGCCCTACTTCACAAGATCTGCTGCTTTCATTCACCTTAAAAGAAACATTGATCGTCAATCACCCCTATAAGCTCTGTAGCGTATGTGATAAGTGCGTAACACTATAAGTAGAATTAACTAGATAGGTAGGGGTTCTAATCTCAATACTGGAAACTGTGTGTGTTTGTGTTTGTGTGTGACAGTTGCGTATGTGAGAATGAGGGTGTGTGTGTTTCTTTGTAGGTGAAATAGTTTTAGGCCATTCCACCCACAACACTTCCCAGTGCCCCACTATCAGTCCTGCTGATGTCATTAACCTTATTGGCACCTTTGGCCAGTTGTCAGCCTAGTAAGCTCCATAACGTGTGTGATAACTGCATAACACAATAGTACAAATCACTAGTTTGACAAGGGTTCTAATCTCAGATTTGGCAAATAAGTGTGTGTGTTTGTAAAAAGAAGTATTTTGATAAGTCTCCCACCCACTGCCCTACTTTATCACTCCTGTTGATGGCATTCCTCTTATCAGCACATTTGGCCAGTTGTCAGCCCAGGAAGCTCTGTAGTGTGTGTGATAACTGCATAACACAATAGGACTAATCACTAGCTAGACAGGGGTTCTAATCTCAAATCTGGCAAATGATTGTATCTTATGTTGGTAAGAAGAAGTATTTTGATAAGTCTCCCACCCACTGGCCTACTTTATCAGTCCTGCTGATGTCATTCCCATTATCAGCACCATTGGCCAGTTGTCAGCCCAGTAAGCTCTGTAGCATGTGCGGTAACTGTGTAACACTATAGTACAAATAACTAGATAGGCAGGGGTTCTACTCTCAGATCTGGTAAATATGGATGTGGTTGTTTAAGTGTGTGTGAAAGTGTATATGTTTATAGAAAGAAGTATTTTGATAAGTTTCCCACCCACTGGCATACTTTATCAGTCCTGCTGATGTCATGTATTTTATGTTTATTGATTTATTTATTTATTTACATTTGTTGACTGGGAAAGTCCGACTGGACACAGGTCCATTTTTAGTGGAGGCCCGGGGAGAAAAGCTCCACATTTAAAATATTACAGACATAGTTACAGATGAAGAACATAGCAATTAAAATATTACAAACATAGTTACAGATGAAGAACATAGTACATTAGTAGACAACTAGAATCTTTGTCATCTGTGCAGTACATAGCAGTCATTAACAATTGTTACAATAAGAAATGACTGCTGTATAATAAGTAGCTAGGCATATAAGTATTCAAGCTTGCTGTAATCAAAGGTAGTTAGTGGCATGGAAATAGATGTAGAGGGTAGATGGAGTGGGTGAAATCAGAGGGGGGTGTTGCAAGGGCATAGCCAACATATTTTTAGGTGCACTTTTAGTAAAGCTTTGAAGAGGATGCATGATGGTACAGAGGTTATTGTGGGGGAGAGGGTGTTCCATAATTTGGCTATAGCACTGAAGAATAGTGCTTCTCCAGTAGAGTTATTGGCTCTAGTAACCTGTTAGTTATTTTTGTTGCTGGATCTTAGTGGTCTGGTAGTGAGATAGGGTTGGAGTAGATTTTGGAAGGATGGTTTACTAGTGTGTGCGAGAGTGTGCATTGATAGCATTGAAGGAGTTGAGGGAGTTCTAGCCAGTCCAGTTCAGCAAGTGAGAGACAGTGGTGACTATGGTAGGATGCCCCCCGGTGGCGAATTTGGTGATTTTGTTGTAGCAGATCTTGAGTTTATTTAGATCTCATTGCCTTAGGTTGGTATATATTGGAGAGGCATAAAGTAGGGTGGAGATAAGGTGGGAATTTGCTACTGAAATCCTTGCTGCTTTGGTGAGGAGTTGGTTATTTCTGTATAAAGCTCCTAGTTTTTGTGGTCTTTTTAATGGTCATGGATATGTGAATTTCAAATTTTAGATTATTGTCTATTTCAACTCCTAGCAACTTGGTGTGACCTGTTGGGTGGATAGCGGTATTGTCTTTTGCTGTTATGTTAAAGTGAGAGTTGTTTTTAGTATGTTTTGTGGGTTGGAAGATGTGGAGTTTAGTTTTGTTTGGGTTGAGTATTAACTGGGTATCGGATAACCAAGTTTCAATAGAGGAAAAGGCTTCCTGTGTGACCTTTTGCAGTTCGGGTAGGGACTGGGTTGATGAGCAGATGATGGTTAAGTCATCTGCATTTTGTAAGAGTGTGTCATGTTTGGTGGCAGAGGCTAGATTATTGGTGAAAATAGAGAAGAGTAGGGATCCAAGGATGGATCTTTGGGGAACACCAATAGAGACAGGTAGTTGGGGAGATATGTCATTCTACCATACAACAAATTGCTGGTGGGCAGACAGGTAACTCTGAAACCAGTTGATGACTGATTGAGAGAAGGATAGGTTATTGAGAACAGAGATGAGTTGTTTGTGTGGGACCATGGCGAATGCTTTAGATAGGTCTAGGAAAGTAGCAGAGAAGAGATAGCCATTGTTTTTTCTGCTGAAGGATAGTGTTAGTAAAACAGAGTAAGGCAGTGGTGGTGCTATGGTTTGGTTGGAAACCATGTTGAGTATTGGAAAGGAGGTTGTTAGTAAGGAGGTAGTCTGAGACCTGAGAGTGAAAGCATCTCTCTAATATTTTGGAGAGTGGAGAGAGAATAGCTATGGGGTGTTAATTGGTTAGTTCTGTGGAAGGGCCGCCTTTGTGGAGGGGAATTATATGTGATATTCCCCTTATCAGCACATGTCACCAGTTGTCAGTCCAGTAAGCCCTGTAGCACATACGATAACTGTGTAACACTATTGTAAACATAGCTAGATAGGCAGGGGTTCTAATCTCAGATCTGCCAAATGTGTGTGTGGGTGAATAAGTGTGTGTGTAACTGTCTATGTTTGTAGGGAAAAGTATTTTGATAAGTTACCCACCCACTGGCCTACTGTATCAGTCATGCTGATGTCACTCCCCTTATAGGTTCATAGGTGAGTACTAGGCTAATGGCCCTGAAGCCATTACAAGCCTAGCCCAAAGAAGTACCCTGCCATGGCGCCACCCAACATTAATTCCCAGTGACCCCATCAAGTACAGCCACTGAAGTGATCCCTGGGGCAAACTTTCTATTACCCATCCACTCATCAAGATCTCTCTGGAACAGGGTCATCTAGGTGCTTTGCTTGACATGTATGAGAAGTCTATTCCAGGGCATGTGCAGTCTCTGGGTGAGGGACCTGTCCCTCCAGCATTTTGCAGTGATTGTGGCAATGAGGTTGAGGTCCCTGCAGTGTGTGGTGCAGAGAGATTGGGATGTCTTTAGATGTAGCATTTGTAAAAGAGCTGGGTCAGACATGGCTTTGCAAGTCGAGCAGAGATTTCCTCTAAGTAGGTGATATGAGACAGATAATAGCTGGAGTTTCTTTAGTTTGTCTGTGTAGGACATGTGTTTAATGCCTAGGATACTCATTGTGAGGTATTTCTGTGGCCTCTCCAACTGGTGCAGGTGTCTAGTGAGGTAAATGCCAAATGGACCATTATACTTGATTATTAGTGTAATGAGGGAAGAGTACACAGAGATGATGACCTCCTTCTTTCTGGATGCAAAACCCTTGTTAATGAGATGTGCCATATTGAAGGATGTCCAGACCACGGTGGCAATGTGGTGGTTAAAGTAGAGGTTGCTGTCAACCTGTGTCACCAGCTTTCTTATAATGCCTACAGTGTTCAGTGAGCTCCCATTGATGTGGTATTTAGTGGGAACTGAGATTTTATCAAAGGGGCTGATGATGCATCATTAACAGACTACTAGGCTAAGTGTTTGTTGCGTCCTTGAACAACATAGGGGATAAATATAACATTATGACCACCATTTGGGCAACTTCCAGACCATGTGTTACAGTCTGTTGCTCATTTAGAACGTCTATGCTGGCAGTCCTTGTTACACGCAAATGCTGCATATGTGTATGTTTGTTGTGCTAATCTGCACTGTGAGTTTGAAAGGATTGTGTACTGCACTCTGATAGTAGTGGGCCTCATTTGCATTACCTGAGTTAAAATCCTCTATAAATGCATGATGTGACACTTTATGCACTTATAATTTTGCTATAGGGATATGTGAAGTGTGTTCCCATCTGCAGGCCTATGACTTCCATCATTGACAATCAGATATTTTATTTATAATGCATTGTGTGGATAAAGAGTGCATGACTCAGTGACTAATTGGTGGCTTCACAATAACATTATTTATATGCTACACACCACTGGATTTGAACCCAGGACTGTGTGTGGCAAAATGTACTGCTTGCAAGGCATTTAACAGACTGAGCTACTGAGTCACTGTTGCAGCAGGTCTATTTGCAAGATAAAGTGCACACATATAGGCTGTGACATACTATTTTTGCAGCCATCATTATGTGCATGGCTTTATATGGATGTATTTCTGCACCAAGGTCCCTGTTGTACATGTATTTTGCCAGAAATGTCTTAGCAGGTGTACTTGTAAATGTTGCTGAGAAAAGCAGACATGCACCTTTTATTAGAGACCTCACTTATATCAATTCTTGTGTGTTTGGCTTTCTAGAAGTGTACTCTTGCACCAGACTCCAAGGTGCAATCCCAATTTTTCCATTTATCTTGCAGCAAGTCCACGCAGTGCGATAAGCAGATCCATGGAAACCAGCTTAATGATTGTAACCTCCGATTATTATGTTTTGCTTAAACCACCTGTCTTAATTAAAAGCTGTGTAGCATGGCAGGTTAATGTAACACTTTACAGGTGTCATGGTTGTGGGTTTGAAGTAGGGAACGGTGTTTATTTTGTAAATGTTTATTATTTAAAACACATGTATCATTATAGCTCCATTTAGCTGAACGTAATGAAGCTGCGTGACATGGCACATTGCCCAGTGTCAAGCTAAAAATATATAAAGAAAAGAAAAATGGGGAGATAGGAAAATGGTAAAATGGAATGTAAGCAGGGGGAAAAACATAGTGAAAGGCAGGTAGATATGTGCAGAAAGGGTGTAGGAAAGAACCATAGCTATCCATTTCTTATGCAGAAACAACTGTGCACTTTGATATGATTTGTAGATTACTTTGGACACTAACCCCCACAGAGAGGAGTTAGGGCAACATAATTGAGTTGCCAAGCCAATTGGACCAAACTATGTGTGTCCAGTGGACACTTGTAAAATGGAGAGCTATGTATGGGATGAATTTTTTGGGGGAGACAGGTGCCCATTTTTTTAAGGTGAGAGTGGAGTGTGGGAGGAGGGAGATAGGTACATGTGGGGGAGGTAAGTTGGGTAGGTGAGGAAGGTTTTGCGACAGACATGACAGACAAGACAGCAGACAGGGGTGGTATGTGACACAAAAGGGGGTAAACACCTTGGAAGGATAGGGTGTTTTAGAATTTCAGTCCCATGTGCCTCAACAAGGTAACAGTGTGACTCACATTCCCACCCATGGAACTGTTGACACTGCTCTGTCACTGCCCCAAGGGTGGTAGTGGTGGAGGCTGGGCTCCAGGGTGAGCTTGCCACACCAGGGTGGCCAGCATGCTCTCCATCTGATGCAGGTGTCATCTAAACTCATGGTAGATGATCCTGTACACCAAATCCGGCAGTTCATCATGGGTGACTACTCCCCCTCCACCACTGTTCCCAGAGGGGGGCCCATCCCTGTCCCATGGGTTGTTATTACCTGATGCCACAGGTAGTACAGGGGCAGCAGAGGGATCACCACCAGGCCAGGTTCCAGATGTGCTGGGACCTGGTGCCATGGTCAGAGGAGGCAAGGTATGTTGATCACGTGGAACCGGCCAATCTTGATATGCTGTAGTAAAGTAGTTATATCAATAAGTTAAAGTTAGTATTAACAAACCCAGTGTTAGTATTAGCAGAATGGAACATAATATGCATTAATCCAAATACATATGAAGGTATATTATGCGTAACACATTATGAAGTAACATAACAGTAAGTATGTTAACAGCAAACCAGTATGAATTAAACCATAAGGCCAGTAAAACAGTTAGTGTAACAAAATATGTTAATATTAAATCATAATAAATAACAATAATAAATTAAAGAAGATGATTGGTGGGGACAGAGAAAAACATACCATTAGTTACCTCGTAGGTAATATTACTACACAGAGTATGTAGTGGAAGATAGGAAATTCACCCCAGGGATCACATCAGTCGCTCTGCTAGACACGGATCCAGGAAAGTAAATACTGTCGGATGAAATAGCCAGGGAATTGTTATGGCTAGGCTTGTATAGGCCCTAGGGCCAATAACCTAGTACCAACCTATGAACCTATGAATTACAAACTTCTACAGGTGTGCAGTGTCAGTTGTGAGTACAGTGATTACAATTCTTCTATAGCAGACGCATCATATGCATACTTCTCAAGCTATTAGCATGGAACAGTATGGGCCAATCAGTAACAAATGCAGGTCCACAACTACACAGAATAGTTTCACATAATGTGGACTTTCATAACTACCAAAGTGTTATGAAAATGGATTTGAAAATGTATGGCATTCCAGGTAATCATTTATGGGGTAATCATGGAACAGATTAGCCAGTTGTAATTACATTATGAAAAATTATGACAGTTGAGAGGCATGTTTGTGTACATTAAGTAAACTAGACAGGTGTCATGCCTTAGTTGGCAGGCATTGGAGTAGAACCCAATAGCTGTGACTGCAGGGGACATCTGCAAATAATGTAACAACTGACTTGAGTAACTTAGAACAGACATGCAATGACTAAAGTCCTATTGCAAATATTAAGACAGATGTATTTAGGAACCCACAATGCTGCTTAACACTTTATTGGTATCGGTGATAATTATCTGTGAAATTTAAACACACTATCTGCTCATAAAATGGGCTACCTCAGCCATATACCTTTTTTTCCTGAAGTGGAAGACAATGTGAGCATTATGTGACTGAAACTGGCCTGGAAATGACTTTGAAACATACTATTAGTTGAAAATAAAACATTTTACAGGACATTCCTTTTACATTGTAGAGCTATTACAGTTTTACACTTGACTGCAGTGACAGTAGAACTCACATGCAATGAATACAGCCGTGCTGCAAATATAAAGACAGATTTATTTAGAAACCCACAATGCTGCTTAACACTTTATTGGTATTACTGATAATTCTCTTGTTTATTGCTATACAGTTCTTATTGTTCATTTATTGCACTACAGTTCTAGTTGTCCATTTATTGGACTACATTTATAATTCCCCATTTATTGCACTACAGTTTTTATTGTTTATTCTTTATTGCAGTACATATTTTATTCTTTATTACTTATTGCACTACAGGTAGCATAATGTATTCGTACTTACCACACTCACAGCTCAACCTGGCCAGGCGTCTGGCATGGGACTGAATATTGCTAGTCCTCTCAGTTGCAGCTGTTAGGAGAGAAGCACACCATTATGCATGCCAGTTTTACACACATTCAGCTTTCATTTTGGTAAAACAATGGAAAAAATACTTACATATTTGTGGGGCATGGCTAGCCCTATTCTCTTGGACCCATGTGTCCAATGTTCCCCTCTTTCTCCACTTCAGGTCATCATAGTTGTGACAACACTGCTCACCAGTGTGGGGGATACCAGTAGCACTGGTAAGATCCCTGGCTAACTGATCTCAGGCCTTAGCCTTACACTCTGAGCCCTGGTAACTGCCCTCCAACAGCCTAGGTTCATAATTCCATATGAGGAGCCCAACAAAAACCCTGGACTCCTGCACACCCCATCTCTGTACCTAAAAGTGTGCACCCTCTCCAACATCACCTGGCATATCAGGAGATAAGCAGACTCCAACAAATGGTGCAGAATTCCCACCTATTGGCTTTAATATCAGCTGTTTTCCCACCCTTACATGTCATTCAGCAACATTCATAAAAGTGTTGCATTGCTTAGCATCATGCAAAGCAGCTAAGCAAAGCTGAGTAGTGCAAAAACTCACAGAGCCATGGTTTTTATGAAGCTTAGCAACACACTAACAATATTAGCCATTAACAATGTTTAAGCAGTGCTTAGCACCATGCAGCTCTCCCAAATGTAAAGATATTGATTTTAAATTAAAAGACATTTTACGTTGCATTCAACAAATTATATGTGTGCTAGGGATTCAAACCCAGGATCTACAAAACTTTAGACCATCACTCTACCCATTGAGCAGTATATAAAGTAGTATACCTTCACATATACTACAAAGCAATAGCGGTGCACCATGCAAATGGGCTTAAACGTGTCTAAACAAAAGCAGAAATAAATAATTAATTACACCTGGTTTCTATTTCTAGATGTCAGCTGTGTTCTATGTAAGTGGGTTTGGCATTGCTGTGCTCCACTTCACACAAACAGACATTAAAAAAAAAAGAAAAGGAAAAAAAAACAGTTATCATAATTAAGTACATCTAGTTTCTATTTATAGATGTCTGGCAGGGTCAGCTGTTTATGTATAAGCTTGGCTTGGCACTGCTGCATACTGCACAATTGGCCATTACAAAAAAAAAACACATAACACTTTATAAATTTAATACACAAATTAATACACAGCACAGTTCACCAGTAGCAAGGAACATTACAGGGAGCCCCTCACCATGTACATCTGACCAGCCTCTACACTTCTGCCTAAACAGATTCAATATCCCTGTTACTATGCTCTCCTTCATTGGCACACCATCATTAATATGCATAGAGTGCTGCCGAGAGGGAACCATGACCATGTAAACTTGTACATTCTGTGTAGGCTCTACATGGAGCCTACATGGAAAATCCTGGGTATGTCTATATTGTGGTGAATATGAAACTTGTGAACATGTTTTTATACAATATAAAAGGGTAAAAATTTTATAGGAAAAGATTATAGAGAGAAAATATCTAAATGACTTTAAAGACATAAGCAATGTATATATGAACATGATTTAATTTGGTTACTATAGACACAAAAGTAAGAAAGAGGTTGACAATCTTGTTAAAAATGTTTGCTATATTATGGTTGCTCTGAAAACAGAGGATTAAGGAAATCATGTTCAATGAAAAATGGGACTTAGCAATGATGCTGAAAAAAGATAAGATTTTGGTTGTGGAAACTGGAATGGGGATCAAAAAAGTAACACGTATGTATTCCATATGATGAAGTAAAATGAAAAGGAAGATTTGATTTGTAAATAGTGTGTGTCTGTGTGTGTGTGTGTCTGTGTGTGTGTGTGTGTGTGTGTGTGTGTGTGTGTGTGTGTGTGTGTGTGTGTGTGTGTGTGTGTGTGTGTGTGTGTGTGTGTGTATATATATATATATATATATATATATATATATATATATATATGTATGGATTCCTATTACAAGAAAGAACGTTCACTACTTTGAACTTGTAATAGGAAGCCGTCACCATAAGAAACAAGCTATGTCCTCCACTATGGTGCGATAGTCATGGACCTTAGGGTTAGGGCATGGGTTAGGGTAAGGGGATAGTTAGTAAAGCTATCCCCTTACTCTAACCTATGCCCTTACCCTAAGGTTCGTGACTATCGCACCATAGTAGAGGACATTGCTATGTCCTTCACTGCGCTGCAGTCGTCATGGACCTTAGGTTTAGGGCACAGGTCATGGTAAGGGGATAGCCCTACAGGCTATCCCCTTACTATGACCCGTGCCCTAACCCTATTATCCCCTTACCATGACCCATGCCTTAACCTTAAGGTCCGTGAGTACTGCACGGAAGTTCAGTACAACACCCGTTCGTTGTACTGAACTTCGCGTAAGTGTAATTTCAATTAAGTGCACTTTCGCTGCAGTGAGCATTCCATGCACTATTTTGAATTAGTGAATATTGGATCTAGTGTATGGAACCCATATATATATATATATATATATATATATATATATATATATATATATATATATATATATATATATATATATATATATATATATATATATATATATATATATATAGTTGAAAATATGTATAGAATGTAAATAAGTAGAAATGTAAATGACTGATTGTAAAAGTACTTATAGATTCTGTAAATAAAGAACCCCTACTCTTAGCATACAGGAACACTTTTTGTGGTTACACTTCCTGTTTCTGGTCCAGGGGCAGCAGCATCATGGATAAGCAGGAAGAGATATAAAGAGTGGTAGTACTGAGAAGAAGATGGTCAGTAAAGTGATTATGTTAGAGGATAAAGAAATTGTATGGGAGGTGAAAGAGTCAGCAGTTTCACTGTATGGGGCAGCAGAAAGGAGTGAGGAAGCTGAAGAGCAGTCAATTAAGGAGAAATCAGACAGGAAGGCTGAATCAAAAGGATTTGGAAATGCTGTTTCCGGAGGAATTGTTTCAGGATGAGACGAGGATGGATGCATGATTACAACCCTCCAAATGGGACGGTTGCAGGATGTTTACCTAAAGAATATGGTAAACCAGAGTGAACCTGAGAGTGAGATAGAAACATCATGGAGTGAAATTATGGATAAATATGGGAACAGGAGGTGAGAGACACTCTGGAAAAGAAGAAGTTGTATGCACAGGCAGTGAAAGGAAAGTGATGAGTGGAAAGAGTAAAAATGATGGCAAGGAAGAAATTGGTGGTAAGACTGAGCACCAGAGAAGAAAAGGAGCTCAAAAGGTATGAGGTTTGTGACACAGTGATTGCACCATTGGGTTTCCCCCCTTAGGCAAGTAAGAGCCTTTATATACATTAATAAAGATATGTATTGCAACATTTTGTTTGAGAGGGGACAGTACATGGAAAAAGTTTTAGAAAAATTTGAGATTAAGAAAAACTGCAGTCCTTGAAACTCATATGTGGTATAAAGATTTAATAGAGAGACAAAAAAGATGCTTTTTGTGCATTTCAAACTGAAATTGGGAAAGAAGTGTTAAAGGACTATTTAAAAACTTTATGTAAAGAAGTTATGGACACTAAACGATCTGTGATGATAGAGGTTTATGGAATGGGGGATGGGAATGTGGTGTAATTTTGAAAATGGAAAATAAAAAAAACTTACATATTCCAAGTGTAAAAATTTAGACTGTAACAGATGTTTTGTCAAATATAGGGGACAACTGAAACATGCATTTTTGTGGAAAAGATGATCATTTGATTAGTAATTGTGATAAAAGAAAATGTTTTATTTGTGGTTAGCCAGGGCATGAAGCTAAGAAATGTGGCATGATGTGTAGAAAATGTGGACAAACTGGACATGTATGGGTGGATTGCAAAGAAAATATAAAAGTCAAAGAGCAAGAGTAGATGCAGGAATGTGTATATAATATAGAAAGAAATATAGAAGAAGAAAATAAAGAACAGATTATAGCACAGAAAAATGACAGAGAAGAAAATTTAATAAATGGAAAAAATGAAAATAATGAAGGGGAGGAATTGGTAAAGGGAGCAAGTGAAGATGAATATATGAACTGGAGAATGGTGAAGGTAAAATCAATGGGGAAACAGGTGAAAGATAAAAAGGAAGTTTAAAATTGCAATTGTGAAGAAAATAAAAAATGTATAAGATAGAAATGGAAGGGGATAATAAACTTACATGAGAAGAAATATGACAATTTTGGCTACATATGTTAATAGTATAAAGAACATTAAAAGAAGAATAGGTGTATTAGCATTGAGTGCATCACTTGATATGCATATAGTCATATTAGAAGACATCAGTATTTACAGAAGAAGACAGGTTACAAACATAAGGGTTATTGGGTGAAAACATGATTTGGAACTTGGGGAAATATACATGCTCTGGAATAGGTGTGTTATATCATGAAACAAACGTTTTAGATTATACTAGAGTAGAATTAGGTAGAACAATGGTGATAGATGTAAGGTGGGAAAAAGACATGTATAGAATTATTGCAATATAAGCATATGTCACAAATAAAGAGAAATAATATTTAAAAAATCTCAATTATCTAGGAGTGAATATGGAAATAATATAAGTGAGGGATTTTAATTGTGACTTAAGAAAAAGAACGAAAGAAGGAAGTGATGTTAGGCTCATATTTGAAATAATGCAACGTGGAAAATTATATATATGGGATAACAAGCACTGGCCTTATAAAAGAAATTATATAAAATGGAAATTGATTATTTTGTAATACCTGATAGTGTGAAAGTTGTGCAAGAAGGAACAAAAGTAACAAAAAACAAGTCCAAGAGGATGAGGTGCCAAATCCAAACCAGTAAACAAGAAAACAGCAAAGATAAGCCATATCCACCGCAAAGAAGTTTTTAATAGGTTCCACAGCAAACACAATAAATACAGTCACAGTAATAATGCTGAAACACTACCAGTTCATTTTCATCACACAACTTCCTCAGAAAATGCTGACAATCAAATCCCTCCTCATTTATACCCTTACATATTAACAGAGGTTAAAACCATCTGACATCAGTAAAAGTTTTAACCCTTTCTTAAACAGAAAGTTAAAAGCTTTGAAGTTAAAAATAACAATGTCCTTTTTAATCAATGAAAAGTTCCCCCTTTTTTTGAGTAATAAAACATTCCTATAAAACATATAATGAATAAATATAATTAAGACAATACATCCTAAAATAATAGTCATATATATGAACTTGTCAGTTAAAATGTGAGCTGTCATTACTAAATAGACAACGAATTATCCGCTAGGTAGTTGTAGAATTCACAATTTCACTTCCAGCTAGGTAGTTATAGAATTCACAATTTCGCTTCTAGCTAGGTAGTTGTGGAATTCACAGGTAACAAATTTTTTGGATCATTTAGCTATGGGGTAGAAGTGTAAGAAAAGGAAGGATACATACAAATATAAAGGTATTAAAATATCAAATGAAAAATAATTAGATGAGGAAGACAGAAGAGATAATAATAAATTATGGAAAGATCGTGTGGATATAAGAATTTTCCATGAAAATTGGGCACATTGGTGGATAATATTTAAAGAAAAATATAAAATGTGTTTTTGGAATGTCAAGCTCTAAGGAGAAGGAAAGAGAAACTAAAGTATATGCAATTGAGTCAGGAAGTATTTAGAGAGGCATTAAGACGTAAGATTTTTTTTTATGAAAAAGAGAAAAAATATCTGAAATGAATCAGGAGAGAATTAAGAAAATGTTATACAAACAAAGCTATTTCTTACAAGGGAAAAAGAAGAGGTGACTGCATATTTAAATAAGACAATAACAGAACATAATAAAATAATAAGAGAATTGAAGAATGAGGAAGGAGAAAGAGTGATTACATAAGAAAAATATTTGACGTAATAAAGAAGCATACAGAAATACATTTTATAAAAGGAGATAAAAGACAAGCAAAAGTGGAAGGTTAAAAAATGAAGTAAAGATGATAATAAGAGTCTGAAAGAAAATATAAGTATAAAAGAATTCAATAAAATTTTAAAAGGAATAAATATGGAAAAAAGCTACGGGAATGGGTGGCATTGAATATCAGATGTATAATAATAAGAATGAATGGCATAAAAGTGTATTTTGTGGAAGTAATAAATGAATGGTTAGAAAAAGGAATAGTAGAAAAAGAAAAATGCACTGGGATCATGAAATTTATATGTAAGAAATGAGGAAAGGAGCATATAAGATGCTGGAGATTAATAATATTAAATAATACAGATTATAATATATTTATAAGAATGCTAGGAAAAAGACTAGGAAATAACGTAGATAAATTGCTTCAATATATGATTTTTGCAAGAAATGGAAAGGAAGTCAAGATTTTTATGGATAATGATAGAAGCGATAAATGGCATTATAAATAAAAAGGTTGAAACTAAAGCTATGGTAGGATATTTGAGTAAAGTGTCTGACAGAATACAATATGCATGTTTATGGGATATATTAAAAGATTATAATATAAGTGATAAAATAATAAACAATAATTATGTTGGTGTATGAAAATAATAATGTGAGATTAATATTAAATCAATGGCTAAGTGAAGAAAAATAGAATGTGGGATAATTCAGGGATGTCTGGCAAGTAACATTTTATTTTCATTAGTTATGAATGTGGTTGTCAACAAGATGAATAAAGTATTGAAAATGACAGGATACAAGATAATAGAAGGACTACAAATTCCAGTAATTCTTATTTGTCCAGATGTTATAGTTTTAATTACTAAGAATGAGGAGTGGATGGAAGAGGGAATCAGAAAATTAATTCAGTATTTAAAAGTGATTGGTTTATGTATAAATAAAGACAAAAGTAAAGGGGATTGGATTAATAGATAGTATAGAAGGTATTCAGTTTAATGATGAGGTCATAGATATTTTGGGGATAATATTTGGGACAAGTATGTGTAGAAAGAAACAGTGGGAGAAAATCATACAAAAACTAAGATATATATGTATGTTTGGAAGTCATATAAACTGGCATACAAGAAAAAGTATACTTAATAAAGTCAATACGTTTGGGTAAAATTGCTTATATAGCAAGTGTTTATATGATCCTGTCATGGTATAAAAAAGAGTTAATGTCGATTGTATTTTCATCTATATGGGGATCAAGGTTAAATCCAGTTAGAAGAGGAATTTTGCCTGCTAAAGAAAAAGGGGGACTAGGATTAATTAATCTGATTGTTCGTGCAGCTTCATTGACTCTTTATAAAGCTCTGGTAGAACTGAAAGAAGAGAATGGGGATTATTAAATGTTATAATTAAAGATAAATAAAAGGATTTTTAGGAGAGGATAGGCTCAGGGAAAAGATGGAAAAGTTATAAAAATGAAGATATGAAAAAGAACCAAATCAATTTTTATGGAAACTGAATATAAAAAATGTGGGAAATAACAGAAAAGAATGATATTTGAATATAATGAATGGACATCTTTACATTTAGCCATAGAAGCACTTAGAAAATGAAAAAAAAGAAATGTGATTAAAATAAGATTTTGACGGTGTTAAAAATTATGAATGTAATGATTTTTTTGTGAAGACTGTGGTGGTGGTGCTGCGGTAGCATTGTCGCCTCACAGTAAGGCATTGTCCTGTTTGATTTTCAGCTAGACCGTCTTCTATGTGGAGACATACATGAATGGGCGTACCTTCATTGAAGGTTGTGCATCAGGGCCGGCAACTTGGCATGTAAAAATCTACTGCCAATCATTAGCGGACTGGAGTTCCGCTGTGGTGACCCCTAACCGGGAAAAGCCGAAAGACACAACAACAACAATAATCAAGTTATGTGTTAAAGCTAATATGCCTTTTAAAAATATAAGAGAGAGTGTGTAATAATTGTGGGGAAATGGAAACAACAGAACATTTTTTTAATTGTACAAGTGAAAGAATTATGAAAGAAAATATATGAAATGAAATATTAAAAAGTTTTAAAAATGTTGAATACTTATATATGAATATGTTATAGTATGGGTATAATGGTGATAGAAAACGAAAATAGGTGAAGGAAATTGATGAAAAAATGTTCTATATTTTATGAACAATGTGGAATGAGAGTCTGAATGAAATGAAATTTAATGTAAAATGGATATTATCTGAAGTTTTAAGAAGATACAATTTTGGCTATGAAAAAATGATGGAGGAAATAATTAAGGTATACTGCATTGTATTATATTGTAAATGGAAAGCATAAATAATTGTATATAGTGGATAATATGTAAATGATGTAAATAAGTACTGATAATCAATAAAGAACGCTCGCTCTTCACTATTATAAAGGGGACCCATTTTGGAGGAGTACTTCCTCTTTATGTTCCGGATGCAGAGGTGGCCTGGAAAAATGCAGATGGAGAGAGAGAGAAGGAAATAATGGATTGATGAAAGAAATGAAGAAGAAAACAAATATGCAGACCAAAAGATGTGTGCAGGATTTTGAGGAAATGCTTCAAAGAAACCTATTTGATGGAGATGAGAGTCAGCAAATGATGGATGTATAATTACAACCCTGCAGTCAGGAGAGTGTGTAGGATAATTTAATTAAATAAATGGTGGTGCAGAGTGAGACAGAAGATGAAGTAGATGTTTCCTGGGGGACATTATGGAGAAAATATAAAAGGAAAATGCAGAGACAATCCTAAAGAATTGTAGTGAAATGGAAAAGAAGGCATATGTGGAGAAAGAAAAAAGAAGACAAAAGTGAGTGGGGTAGCAGAAAAAAGGCAGAAGAAAATGGAAAACAGAAGTAAATGGTAAGGATCAAAGTAAAGAGAAAGAAATGGACAGGTATAAAATGTGAAACAATTTAATATCTCTTTTGGGTGCAAAAGAACATGAGGTAAGAACATTTAGTCTCATTAACAAAGAGATATTTTGTGACATTATATTTTTGACTGTTTTTTTTTTTCAATGAAAAAAAATTCTTGAAGAATATGAAAAAAAGAAAGACTGTAACCCATGGAATATTTATGTGATAAAAGCATTTAACATGGAAACCAAAAAGAAGATTCACGTACAATTTCAAATAAAGGTAAAAACAGAGATTTTGAAAGGACATTTGAAAGCTTTATGTAAAGAAGTACTAAGCATTGCAAAAGTTTATGACAAAAGGGGTTTATGGACTGGTGGCTGGGATTGTTATATTGTGTTAAAAATAGAGAAAAAATATGCATATACTAAGCATGATAAACGTGGAAGAAAGTAGGGGTGTTGTAAAATACTGGGGACAACTAAAACATTTTTTGCAGAAAAGAAGGACATTTGATAAGTAACTGTAGCAAAAGAAAATTATATATTTGTGGGGAAATGGTACATGATGCGAAAATGTGAATTGAAATGTTATAAATGTAACAAACTTGAACATGTGTGGATGGATTGCAAAAATGAAAATAATAGTAAAGAAAAAAGAAAGAGAAGAAAATGAACAAAGAGAAGAACTTTCAGAAGTAGCAGAAATAGAAGAAAAATTAGATGAGAAAAAATAATAAAGAGGACAAAAAAGGAGGCTCAAAAATAAGTGATGAAGAAGACATAAACTGGAAGTTAGTAAAATGGAAAAATTATATTGGTAAAAGGGTAAAAGACAGGAAAGGAAAATTTTAAATGGATAAGTAGAAAAGAAAAAAAGAAGTGAATGAAAAAGTATATATATATATATATATATATATATATATATATATATATATATATATATATATATATATATATATATATATATCTCACATTCACATTGCCAAAAGTACAGTTCTCTGAACCACACTTTTCCAAGACCATAATTCCGAATTTACACTTCTCCGAAAAGGGACTTTGCCAAAATGTAAAAGAGTTAAACCGCATTAACTAATTTTCTCAAATTTTTGCAGGGGGGCATGTGCGGACACCTGCTAATTATATATATACTAACTTTGAGATCACACCAGAGTGACAACAATATATTTGTTCATGCATACACAGTTCATGAACATTGCAATGCAATCACAAAGTGCCATTTCAGAGAATTGTAAATTTGGCAAATTGTGGTTCAAGATTGCTGATTGGTATAATGGTTAAGGTATTTAACTCACAGACATAAGAGTCAGTGTTTGAGTCTTATCTTTAGGAAGGAAATTATTTGGGTTTAAAATGTCCTATTAATTAAGGGGTCTATATTAGATCAGCAAACACTTAAAAAAGCGAATGCTGATTGATCAACCTTATGTAAGTGAAAGCTAACAATCTCGAACTGTCAGATCAGCGATTTTTTCCTAGGGAAAAAAAATTGCTGATCCAAAACACATACACACAACACAAGCACACCAAACAAACAGAAATCCACACACATACACCTAAAATCTGACACCTAACCCTACACTAAACTATGCACACACCACTAACTATCCACTTACCTTAACCCAAACCCTAACCCTAAGGTCCATCACTATCACACACTCACCTCACCCGCTCCCTAACCCTAATTCACCTAAATCTGCCCTAACCCTCATGTCCACACAATCGCACACATACCTAACCTGAGCCCAAACCCTAACTCGCCTAACCCACCCTAACACTCACATCCACACAATTGCACACTTACCTGAATCCAACCAGTAACTTTCCACCACAGCACTGAAAATACTGAAGCAATAGAAACGGGCAACCACGTTCTTTCGCTAGGAAAAATATTGAGTTTCTGTTGCTTCGATATTTGTAACTTTCGCTAAAATAAGGTCGATCAATCAGCGTTCGCTTGTTTAAGCATTCGCTGATCTAATATAGACCCTTAATTAGGTATGAGTTTATGAAATCATGAATCAAAAGGAAAAATGAAAATTTTAGAGTGATTTCTGTACATGTGAATATGGAGTGATATAATAGATGTGATGTAGATGTAATTATATTAGAAGACATAAGATTTTTCACAAAGGAAGAATCATTACAAACAGAGAAATTATGGGTAGGAAGGATCATCTAGAATTTGGGAAATGAGAGGTGTTCTGTAATAGTCATATTCTGCAGAAACACAGTAAAGATATTAAATGTAACTCTAGCAAAAAAGGGTAGATTAACCATTGTAGATTTAAAATGGAAAGAACCAGTACATGGAATTATAATATATGCTTATACTAATTGTAAAGAAAGGGAAAGCTTATTTCATGATATTTTAGACTATGTAGTGATACATATTGGTATTACAATAGCAGGAGACTTTGTGATATAAGAGGCAAGCATAAAATGAAAGGAAATGATATAGAAATGTTAGAAGCTATAAAAAGTGATAAGTTAAAACTTTGGGACAAATAATCATGGACTTATAAAAGGGGCATGTATAGAACTGAAATAGATTATTTTATAGTATCAGAAGGTTTAGTTATAGGGGATGGGGAGGTAGCTGAAACATGATTTTCTGATCACCTTGCAATATGGCTAGAGATAAAGAAAAACATAAAATATATAAAAATAAAATGAAGAAGGAAAGAGATTAGCAATATAGTTATGAAAGATCATATTACTATGAGAACATTTTATAAAAATTAGTGTGAATGGTGGATATTTAAGAAAAAACTATAAAAATATTTACAGTGGCAATATGATGTGACAAAGTAGAGGATGAAAACATAAAATAATATATAATGATGTATTTGAAGACTTAGAACATAATGATAGAAAACACTGACAAAGAAAAAGAATTATATGAAAGATATCAAGAAAACATACAAACATTGTTTCATAAGTGAAATTAGTTTTACTAGGAAAAAGGGAAGATGTATCGAGTTCCTTTAGCAGATTAGTAAAGAAAGATGGTAGTGTAATGGGAGAAATAAAAATGTAAAAGGAAAAATGGAAAGAAGTTAGGAGAAATTTATAAATAATGTAGTGCAATATGTACAAGAAATGTTTAAAGAAAAAAGAAGGTAGTGAAAAAACAAGGAAAGTAAAAAGGTTAACATAAAAAGAGAATAAAGAGTTGGAAAAGGAGATTTCTTAAAATGGGCTAGATAAAGTATTAGGAAAAGTAATATAGATTTGGCTGCAGGCCCAGATGGAATAGGATATGAAATGTATTAATATTTAAGGGATTGGTAAAACATATTTTTAAATATTTTGAATGAATGTTTAAGTGATGGTTTTATTTATAAAAACTATGTAGTGGAATACTTGAATTCATATGGAAGAAGGATTATAGAAGACAATTAAAAAACTGGTGACCAGTAGTACTGAATAATAATGATTATAAGATCTTTATGAACATAATATAAAAGAGATTTGAAACTAAAATGGAAAATATTATGGAAGATAGCATATACAGCATAAAGGGGAAGGATTGTAAAGAATTAGAAATGATAGAGGAATTATGGATGATATTATGAACAGAAAGAAGAAGCAAAAATCATGGTAAGATACCTTGATAAGACATTTGACACAACTGGATGTGAAATTTTTTGGATAATAATGAAAGAATATAATATAAGTGAGAAAGTTAGGGAATTATGTATGTCAGTATATAATAGTAATAAAGTAAAAATACCTGTAAATGGCTGATTAAATCAAGAGGTACACATGAAGAATGATGTAAGACAGTGATGTCCCATGAGTTGTATACTCTTCATTAGTTATGAATGTGATAGTGTGTGAAATAAATTACAAAATGAAGGAGGCAGGGTATGTAACACCTGAAGGGTTAAGAATTACATTCTGTTAACATATGCAGATGACATGACATGTGGATGTATGTGTTTGATGGATACTATGTGTATGAGTAGTGATATGTGTATGAGTAGTGGTACTATGAGCATATGTAGTGGTGGGTGAGTTGAAAACCTTCTCTGTGTTACTGTTTTGAGTTTGGTAGAGCATGGATTCTAGATTCTTGGTGTAGATACATCTCTCTCACTCTTCTAGAGTGTGTTATTAGTAAATGGTTGGATGTGTACATGAGTCAATTGCTACACTGCCTCAAGAGACTTACGTCAACAAGTTTGGCAGGAGGAATCCATAATGCTAGGTTGAAGACTGTTGTCACTAGGGCTGGCTATTCAGAATTGATCATGGAGGAACTCAGTGAATGGGTATTTCTTCCTAGGTTTTAGGGAAAATGTGTTGAATTTAATTGTCCAGCTTTGGCACACAATTGTACAGTGCTGCACTGTGCTGTGCAATATGAAAACAAGTGATGACCTGCTCAAATGCAGGGCCTAAATACAAGAATCTAAAAAATTGAAAAGAAAAACTTTAAAAAGATTCAAAAGGGCCAATGAAGATGCTTAATCCATGCTCTAGTCAGGTATCCCTCTTCCTGTTAGGTCCCAATCAACACAATTCTGTCAGGAAAGTGCAGATAGGCCACTTCCATTCCAAGATGGCCTGGAATATATGCACAGAACAAACAAACAGTTCCAGAAGCAGCAAGCCTGTATCTGGACTATGCTATAGCTACTAGCTACCCTAGTTTCAGCAGGAAACAGAGCAGAATGATTAAACAGCAGCAAAAATAGCAGTGAGACACACACAAAAATTTCAGAACAGTAGAAAATCAGCAAAGTTGCTCTAAAAATGTTTTAAGCAGTTAACAGATCAGTTAATTAAACACTGCTTGGCAGGAAAACTAGAACAAGCTGAATAGATAACTGAAAAACAGTGAAAATACCAGTAAATACTTAACAATGAAATGAACAAAAAAGCTTTGTAAACAGTGAAAATAGCAATAAAATTCAATTTAACAGGCGCAGTAAAGCAGACAATTTCAGTATAACAGTATAGTTTAGTACACATTAAATAAATACAGTGTAAAAGTAGTCAGTAGGTAATGAAACGTGCAGTAAATAGTGTAAATAAGCAAAGAAAAAAAAACAGACAACTTATGTTTTTTTTTTTGGAATCTCAGAAGCCTTTAGACATCTGGTATCTTAGCTCAGAGTTGTGGCTGGCAGCTCACCACAGTTCAGCTCAATACAGAGCTCTGCAGTTAATTTCTGACAGGATATTTTTATAAAAATAATATTATTTTCAGTCTGAATGATCTATGAACATTTCATTGTTCTAATATTTAATTTTAAGATCATTTTGACAAATATTTTCTGTCAAATTATTACTGGGAATTAATTCAACAAATAAGAATGAGCAGCTCTAAAAATAATCACACAGACTCTTCATTTAAGAAAGAATTACACTAAGTAATGGCAACTTTACAAAATTTATCAGTCAAAAAGTTTCAGGAAAACCTTTTGGAAGTCAAAATGAATAGTCTTAAACAAACAAATATTCTCATGGACTTACACCAACAGTTACAAACAAAAGTTTCAGATCTTGAATGTGCTTTAACTGACATGGATCATCATCTGAAAGAAAATGATTCTCAGACAGAGATTTAAAAAAATACAACACTTAGTTACTGGAAAAAGTAGATGACCTGGAAAATCGTGATAGAAGAAATAATATAAGAATTTTTGGCTTACCTAAAAAAATAGAAGGAGATGATGTAGTCACCTTTTTGACTACCTGGATACAAAAAACACTTACTCCAAGATTCAATAAAATCTGTGTAAGCTCTGTGTTGAGACTACATGGACTGTATCCATGTACACAACCACAGTTCCTCCTCGTCAGCATCCCATGCATATTAATCATGGTGTGCTGCCGAGGGAGATGACAGTAACATGGGTATTGAATCCATGTAAGCAGTAGTATAGAGGCTGTCTCATAGTTGTGGATTGTCCAGGAAATTCCTGGACAAATGTTATGCATGGGATAGGAATCTTTGAAATGTACTCTGCTGGTGTATAAATATGCTTGAATTTTATTTATGTATTTATTTATTTAATTTATTTTTTAATGCCTGTTTGCGTGGTGGGGCATGGTGCACAGCAGTGCCAAGCTGCTCTTACACATACACAGCTGACACTTGTCAGACATCTAAAAATAGCAATTGGATGCAATTAATTTGTTGAATTTTTTTTTTTTTTTTTTTTTTTTTGGATGGCCGTTTGTACGGCATGGTGCTTAGCAATGATAACATGTAGCTTACTAGTATATGTGAAGGTATACTGTTTTTTTCACTATCCAAGTAGCTAAATAGATTGAGTCACAGCCTAAAGTATAGTAGGTCCCAGGCTTGAGTCCTGAATACTCAATCCTTTTTAAATTTCATACTGTGAAAAAGTGTGATGTGACCTAAAGGGATGTTTAATACAAAAACAAAATTGTTACATTTGGAAAAGCTGCATGATGTTAAGCACTGCTTAAACATGGTCAATGGCTATTCTTGTTTGTGCATTGCTAAGCTCTGCTGAAACATGGTTGTGCAAGTTTCCATGATGCTCAGCTCCACTAAAATGGTTTGGTAATGTTAAGCAATGTAGTGCTTTTTTGCAAGTTAAAGTATGATGTATATGGATGGGAATGCACCTATATTAAGCCCAATAGGTGGGAATTATACAACATTCATTGGAGTCTATAGTAAACTGCTGGTATGCCTGGTAGTGTTGGTGAGGAAGTGCACGTTTGAGTGCAGAGCTGTGGTGTGCAGTTGTCCAGAGTGTTTGTTGGACTCCTAGTGACCAGCTATGAACCCTGACTGCTGTATGGTGATTACCAGGGCTCAGAATGTAAAGCTGAAGCCTGGGATTGGTTGGCCAGGGATCTTGCCAGTGCTACTGGTATCAACCCCCACTGGTGAGCAGTGTCATCACCACTATGATGATCTGAAGTGAAAGAAGAGGGGAACCTTGGACACGAGTGTCAAAAAGGTTAGGGCTAGGCATGCCCCACAGATATATAAGTATGTTTGCTACTACTTTACTAATATACAAGCTGAATCCATGCAAAACTGGCATGAATAATGGTTTACTTCTCTTCCAACAGCTGCAGCTGAACAGACTCATACTGTCCAGTCTCATGAAGGGTGTCTGGCCAGGATGAGGTGTGAGTGTGATAAGTAGGGAAAATTTCTGATAAATGAAGTGCAATAAATAATAAACAATAAACAATAACAATAACAATAAACAATAAAGTTTAAAGCAGGAATGTGCTTTGAAAAGTATGTGTGCAAATAACTTTAAGACTGTATTTACTGCATGTGTGTTCTAATGTGACTCCAGTCAAGTGTAAAAGGGAAATTAATAAAGACTGCAGAAAGAATTGCCTGATAAATGTAGTGCACTACCCACAGTATCATTCATGGCTGTCTTCGGGTCAGTTTGAGTCAAACAATGCTCTCTATTCCTCCCACTCCAGGAACAAAGTATATGGGTAAGGTAGCTCACATTCTGAACAGATATCATGTGTATAAGTGACAGATTCCAAAGAACAATTGAAAAAAATTGTGCTTTGATAAGTAATGTGTGCAAATAACTGTGGTAGGGCTGTATTCACTGTATGTGTATTTTAATATAACTCCGATCAACTCTAAAAAGGAAATTCATAAAGACTTCAGAAATAATTGCCTGATAAATGTAGTGCAATACCCATAGTACAGTACAGGGCTGTCTTCTGGCCAGTTTGAGTGTTTGTGTGTTCTAATCTGACTCTAATCAATTGTTAAAAATTAAGTGCACATGTCCCCTGGAGTCACAGCTTTTGGGTTCTACTCCCATGCCAGTCAACTAAGACATGACTAGCTGTCTAGTCTACTTAATGTACATGGACATACCTCTCAACTGTCATGATTTTTCATAATGTAATGACAACTGCCCAATCTGTCTGGTCCTTGATTAGAAGATAAATTATTACCTGGAATGCAATTTATTTGCAAATCCATTTACAGAACACCTTGGTAGCAATGTATGAGCACAGAATGTGAAACAGTTCCTTGTAGTTGTATACCTGCATTTGTTAGAGCTTGGCCCATACTGTCCCATGCTAACAGGTTGAGAGGTATGTACATGCAACATCATCTATACAAGAATCAGAATCACTGTACTCACAAGTGACACTGCACACCTGTAGAAGTATGTATTAGTAGTCTGTGTAGTAATATCATCTACCAGTTCACTAATGGTATATTTTTCTCTCTTTCCCACCCCTTATCTTCTTTAAATTTTTAATGTTATTTATTATTATGATTTGATATTAATATATTCTGTTAAACTAACTGTTATGATAGCCTTATGGGTTATTTCATACTGGTTTGCTGATAACATACTTAACATTATGTTATTTATCTTTGTGTTCCACATAATATACCTTAATATGTATTTGGATTAATCAATATTATGTTCCATTATGTTAATACTAACATTGGTTTGCTTATTACTAATCTTAACTTATGTTTATATCTAATTTACTACAGCACAACAAGGTAGGCCGGTTCCAGGTGATCCACATACCTTTCCTCTCCTGGTCATGGCACCAGGGCCCAGCACATCTGGGTTGCAGCCTGGAGGTGTCCCACTCTGCTACCCTTGTACTACTTGCAGCATCAGGTAGGTCTCCCCCACGGGCTGGGGCTGGGCTCCCCTTTGGGATCGGCAGTGGAGGGGGTGATTTTGTCACCCATGGTGAAATGCCAGGTATGGTGTGCAGGTTGCTCCATAAAACTAATGGAGGTCACCTGTACCAGATGGAGGGCATGCTCACCACCCTGAAAGTGAGAGAGAAGTGCTGACAGTCCCATGGGTGCAGACCTGAGTTGCGCTGCTACCTTATGGATGCTCCTGAGACTGGGATTCCACAACACCTTCCACATCCAAGGTGTTCATCCCCCTCTTGTGTCACACACTAACCCTGTCTGCTGTCTTGTCTGTCTGCAAAAGCTTCCTCAAATTCTCAACCTACCTCCCCCCCACACGTACCTATTTTCCTTCCCCAACATTCCACTCTCACCCTAAAAAAAATGGGCACCTGTCCAAAAAACAAAAAACATTGTCCCATACATAGCTCTCCATTCTGCACATGTCCACTGGACAAACGTGATTTGGTACAATTGGTTTGACAATGCAGTTAGGTTGTCATCACCCCTCTCTGGGGGTGAGAGTCCAAATTCAGCTAAAACATCTGTTAAAATGCACAGCTGTTGCTAATGAAGAAATGTATAGCTATGGTTCTTTCCTACACCTGTCCTGCACATCCCTACCTGCCTTTCACTATGTCTTTCCCCCCATTTGCATCCCTTTGCACCACTGTCCTAGCTCCCTGTTTTTCTTTTCTTTAAAGATTTCTTGCATGCCGTGTTACTTAAATCTGCTAAATAGCACTGTACTGATATATGCTTTTAGAACAATGTTAAGCACATTCAAAATGTACACCTGCATCCTATTTTGAACCCATGGCCCTCAAATCCACAGAACAGTGGATCATTCTGCCAAACTACACAGCTGCTAATAAAAGTGAGTGTTTTAAGCAAAACATAGTAATACTGTAGTTCCCCCATTAAGCATGTTTAAACAGTGTGGTGCATTGCGCCACACCATGCAAAGCAGCTAAGAGATTCATACAAAAATAGTACTGCAATTAGCACTCTAGTACACAAATACATCACTATAAAGGCACACGCATAAGCTTTAATGTAATTGAGGTATCTGATAGCAGGTAACCCGGCAGCTTTGTCTACAACATGTAAGAAAACATTTGATAAAACATTAATGGAAAGCAGGATGTTAACTGGGACTCTGTTATACAAACACAGCACTCTAAAGCTATACACATACTAATACATGTTTAGTGCAGTATTTAGCAGTAGATAACTGTGTAATCAACATGTACAAATTCAGATGCCATCACAGTGACTCTGTAGCTCAGTCTGTAAAATGCATTGAAAAAATAACTTTTTGTACACATGGTCCTGGGCTCAAGTACAGTTGTATCTACCAATGAAAATACATGTATGTGGCCATCAACATCATAAATTGTGATGTGTATATATGTCTCATCACCTATTTATCCACCCAAAGCAGTAGAGTTGGAATATCTGCACTTATATTACAGAGGGCAGAGGCATACAGATAGGACCACTTTCATCCTACTCCTAGTGCAACAGGTAATGCAGTGGGCTGCATTCCCTCAGGATGCTGAAGTGTGTACTGAAATTGTGCCCCAGTAATATCACACTGCAGCCCACAATGTTTTGCTGGTGATATCACAGACAACCACAGATGCACAAGTAACATATATATTTGATGGTCAAGATAGACGCAAGATTTGCCAGCACACACTCAACATGGGAATACCATGGCATAACACATGATCTGGCAGTTTTCCACCTGCCTGAAATCATGGTTAATATACATGTACCTGTTTTGTAAGACACATCAAGCATTTTGAATTGCATTGTCTTACTAATACCGTTGCCTGACACACATACTTTACTTCCTAGTGGGGTGGCTACACTGAATATGGCTCTGCCTATAAGACAAGGCTGCCACAGGTCTCACACTTACTCTTACAGCTTGTTGTCTTGCAAAGTGTTCACCCTGTCTACTTATGCCTATTGCCTACAGCATCACCTTCAGCTCAAGCCTGTAGCACACACATTTGTATGTAAATAGTAGCTGCTGCAGACATCACCTCTGCCATGACATAGGATCTGTCCCCCACTATTTCTAAACCCAACATAGAGAAAGGGGTTGTAATGTACATTGAGGCCTAATGTCTTGTTCAGTAGTTGCATGGGATTGGCTGATTATAAGGCAAAGCAGATGTGCTGGTTGCAATTTGCAATTCAGAAACACAGAGTGGTTCTGAGGCAATCACTCTCTAATACAGAGCCATGTTAAAAAGGCAAACAGCTAGCTAGGGAAAACATTCTGTATGAGAGTTACTTTTTATGGTCAGCTCATTGCCACAATATCTATATATTGGTATTGTTCAACAGAGGAGTATTGTACTCTATCAGGTATGTAACCATTTTGTTTCAAACACGATACATATTTTTCCATGAACAAAAGGGGAATGGAGATTACAGCAGTAAGTCTTGCGTGGAACTGTACGTCTGACATGTCATTGATCTGCAGAAGGGTTACACCTACAGAGGAACTAGTGTTCAGTATGTGTAGAATGCTGTATGTTACATAGGTATACCACTGTCTTGGTAATTTCATGTTGATAGAGCTGGTAATACTACACTGCTATTTGTGTGGTACTGCTTGTTTTACATATTACAAGGGGGTTTACACATATAGGCCACAACTTAATGGACTTTTGTGTTGGCTCTGTGATTATACAACAGTATCTGTCATGGCACAAGCAGGGACAGATGAGTACTGTCACTATCGTACTTTCACCTACACCCTTACTATGTTTGCATGGTGTTAAGTGTGAGATGTGTTCACAAGCAGTGATTACTGGTAGACATCTGTTATTGCTGTATCGCTACATACTATACTGCCATGTATGTGATCCTGACATATGTTCCCATTTTGTTGTCTTTCAGGAATATGTATCTGAGATACTGAGGCCCTTTTACAGAATCTGAGAATAAAGCTATCCTGGACCCCCTGCATCAGCATCACTGACTCCTGCTCTCCAGGGGGAGGACAAACAGGGAAGAGCAGGCAGCATTGTGGGCTGACCTGGTTTGCAATGTGAATGCCATTGAACTACAGAGCAGGACATACAAGAAGGTGCAACGCCATGCCACAGATATGATAAATTCCACTCATAGAAAGCAGCAGATGTGGTCAGGGATTGTAGTGTCATCATTGGAGGACCTGCAGCAGAACATCCACTGTCAGCCATAGAGGAAACCTTGGTGAAACGAGGAACACAGGACAGCTCCCAGGCATCCATCACATGGTATGTTGTGGTTGTGGGTGCCACTATTTCCACACAAGAGGAGCATCCAGGTATGCTTAGTTGGATAAGCATTGGAATACTGCAGCATTCAGTCTTTCATGCTGTACATGCTTTTATGTGGGAGGCAGATATTTCTTTTTGGGGGGGAGTAGTTGCAGTGCAAATCTCATGGCCAGATTGTGACCTATGTACCAAGCAACATAATATGTAAATGTGAGATCCATGGATGTATTAAACTGTCATAGTACAACATGGGTTGCTGTTTGCATTACCTTTCCCTCAGTTTTTCACAGAACAATCAGAAATCATATGTAGTTGTGATCTTGCTCCTGGTAAGCATAACACTGTTGTGATAAAGGTGTAAATTGATTGCATTGTACTTGTTAAAGTATCATCCCAGGCCTGGCAGCTGGATTGATTTACTGTCTGCATAATTGCTAAGCTCACAGAGTTTTACCAATGGAACACTGTTTACAGTCATACCTATGCCTTATAGTTGTGACTACACTGATAGATTTGTATAATTGTAGGACAGTTCAGGTTGCCTTATGTGTCAACTGTGCAGAGTGTTGACAAATATCAGCAGTGTACATCACTGTTGCTTATGAGATTCTTGAATAAGGAGTTTATTATTTACAAGCAACTACAGAAGATTTTTAGAAAGTAATGTCCTCAAGTCCTGGTATATGATGGTGGGGTTGGGAAAGTCTGTAATGTTGACAGCATTGTATACAGCTTGAAATATATTGCAAGATAGTACTGTAGTACTTCATGTACTAATGTACTGCTTTTCCCTTTTTATCACAGGTGACCATGGGAGTTGGTCTCTGCCCCATCACAACCTGATGTCAGTGTCTCTTCAGACTCTGATGATGATGGTGGCCAAATTGAGGCACAGGGGAGTTACAGAGGCTGAATCTGTCACAGAGGTTGACATCTCTCTTTTGCCATCATCACCATGCACAGGCAGTATGCCTACGCATACCCAGTCACCTGAGGCCACAGATATTGGACAGTCAGAGAGTGGGGACATGGAACAGGAAATTGTGGGTACTATGGCTGCAGTGAGTGTTAATACCGGCCAGAGCCAAAGAGATGGCGAGCTTCCACCCAGGTGGATTGATAGGGGTGCTTGTAGAAGGCCTGCTGTCTTCACCATCTGTTGCAGTGTCCTGTCATGTGTTGCTCGGCATATGTTTAGGGCCATTATGGAGGCACATTTGGAAAGGACCTCCAGATGAATGCTCAGGGTTATGGATGCAGCACAGTCTGACATCCGTGACTGCATCCACTGCTTTGCTGATACCCTGGATTGGCTGACTGATGCAGTGGAAAGACAGTGGTCTGAGAGAGATCATAGATGATCTGTCTTGGAATGGTCATTTTCTGTGATGGAATATCTGGTTGGAGTTGAGCATCAGACCCATGGACATAGTACAGCAACTACATCAGCTGAGAGTCTACATTGCCATGCTCACTCATGGTCCCATAGTGGCAGTACATCTAGTGGCCCAGAGGTGAGTTTGCTGTCCACACCAAGATATGACAGACCATGGGCTTATGGTCCTGGGCATTCCAGTGGAAGACACAGTCCCAGCAGACAGCAGTCACCCTCAGGTAGTACTGCCGCATCTGACCTTGGGCATGGTGGTGCCAGTGCAACTCCTGGCAGAGGCATTTCCCTTGTTTGGGGGGTGGTTAATTGTCAGCTCTGCCAAGCACAGTTCAAAGCTGTCCAAAATACAGTCATGTAGGGCTAGTGCTGAGCTTGACTGTATTCACTCAGACACTCACACCCCACTTTTACAATCAAGTCACCTGCAGACACACACTGCACATTCCATGGTCAAGCTTGCCTGCTTCCCTTCCTGACTCATGCACATGCTTGCCATCCTACTGGGTCTGCCTTGATCTCCTGCACCACTACATAACACCCTGTGCAATTGATGATACCTGTGCCACATCCCTGTCATCCTTGTCATAAAAGCAGGGAAATAAAGCTATGTGTCTGATGCACAAGGTGACTACCTAAATTGCTATGTAGTCCATGCAACTTGAACCAGTCACTGACAGACCCTGTCTGCTGGTGGTTGTACTGCGTACACCACATTATGTTGTGTAGATTAAGTTGAATGATGTTGTAATGGCTGTATACCTACAAAAAGAACTGTGTCTCATAGAACTGGTTATGTTTCAGATTCCAGATTTTTTGGGACACACCTATGACTACAGTGCCACAATAAACCCATAACTGTCAGAGCACAGGAAGGAATGTCAGCACAGAATCAAAATGTCTTCACAAAGGTAAAGCATTAGAGGTGCATGGCTCCATAGCTTCATATGTGTATCACGGGCTAACAAGGACAATGTCATCACACAGCCTACTCCTGGATCCATAATCTCTGACACAATGTGGCTTTCTTGATAAGTGTAAGCAGGGTTCTGGGAGCTGACACATCTACAGGTTGTGGCATAGGAGAGGCACTATCTACAACCCTGTGTCCACTAACACATTTGTCCTCATCCAGTTATGACTGCCTTTTTCTGCATCCCATTGTGTTACTTACACATGATGTGCATTACAGCAGAAGTGTGGTTCCCTTGGATGGGGAGCAGACAGTCCACAGTGTGGCAGCCATACACCTCCCCTCCAAAGCATGTAGTAGACATAATACACAATTTCAGCCTTGACACATTCTGCATTGGACATATTATGTACACTGTGTATTGGGTTACTGTGGGACCTCTGTGGCTGTTACAGGTGTCAGATATGTCTCTGTACTTACATACCACAGGTCTCATTGCGCTCAATGAGAGGTATGATGAGTGCCACATACAGTGTAACAATGACATTCTGGGATTTACATGTCATACGATTATCTATAGGTTGCACAACAGTGCATGAAGTCCCACATCTTACTGACCAGTGAAAGTTAAAGGCTACATCTGTCTCTCTGTGCCCATAAATCCCTGTCTACTAGGTCAACAGCTGGAGGTGAGCAGACAATATGGTATTGGCCAGGGAATTGCTGACTGCCAAAAGTATAGTATTGTGTATACCTTGGCATCCAGTATTTGTCAATGGGTCTGACAGCAACTGAATGTGTGTGCCAGCCAATCCTGGGTAACTGTTGGTTCTGTGTGCAAAACAATGACAGTCCCTTATTTGCAATTATCAGCAAATGTAGCCAGTCTGAGGTCAGTGACAGTGGCCATGACTGCAGAGAAGAGAATGGCTAGGAGGCATAGTCACAGGAATGATGTGTGTGGGTCGTCCACTGGTAACTGATCTCAGTGTACACTGGCCAACAAAAACCTATCTTCCCAGATAATGACTGTCAGACACTTGGCTATCCAATGGCGGGTATGCAAGTTTGTAAATCATCTCCATAGTGTGTCCACAATGCCTGATGACCTAATTTTGATGAATATGTTTTCGGGCCATGGTAGTTGGGGTGAGTCATTTTCCCCTCATACATTCACATTCTGTGCCAATGAATTTGGTACAAAGATTAGGGTAGGCATGATCTGACCCTGAACAATACAAACTGCATTTGTGCCAGTGCCTGCAGGTGTACTACATTGTTAGTGATCATTTCCATGATAAGTGTTTTCATGGCTGTAAATGTGACAGTACTGAAACATCTGGGGACACCAGTTGTCACTGCATGTGACTTTCCCTGTATGCAACTATGTATTGACTTTAATTCTCGTAAGGTTTCCAAGAAGGTAGTCTGCCAACATATCTGTGTCTGTAGAGATCATAGGCAAGCAGTGGGGAGGCAAAATTCATATGTTTACAGTGGGAAAGGTAAGGAGCACTGTTCACACAGTTATCTTGCAGCTGCACACCACTCAAGCAGTGTATATTGCACTGACACAATTACCTTGTGAGGAATGCTGGCAAGAGGGGGGGACCCTGACTTGCTGGTACCTGGCTACTACAGCTACTGGTCTCAGCACAACCACCTGCTCATGGGATACCATGACACTACACCTCGTCTCACACCACAAGCAAAATCTTAGTATCAAACTCCACATGAGGTGCAGGCTACAGCCTGTTTGTTCATCCACATAGTTGTCCCACTTCATGCAAAGCTCTATAGCCTTGACATATCCTTTACCAGGCAAATGCCTTGAGTAGCAATCAGAGCAATCATTATACTGTGGCATGTATTATGCCTGGTATTCCAAGGTTCTTTAGGATAATGTGTGGATGGTGAGTTGGAGCACATCTGCAATGTCAGACTGTGATATACAATGTCTGGTAACATACACGTACAAGGTTGCTCAGGCAAGCACCACAGTGGCAGTAATGCCTGTCAGGTCAGACTGTCACAGCAGTTCATGCAGCCTGACCATCATCAGCTTCATGGTGCATGGCTGTATGCCATGGATCTGAGGCATACTGCAGAGGAGTGGCCACCTTTGGCCAAAGTGTGTGTACCTACACTTGTCCTACAGACTGTACATTTATGTAACCGGAATACATGTCTGTGTTCTCACATCATGTCACACAACATCCAGTGTGCTGTCTGGTAGCCTGGCAGGCCTTGCAGACTAGCAAGGTCAGAGTAATGACCAGAACAATTTTTATTTTTTATTTAACATTTGTTGACCGGGAATGTCCGACTAGGTTCCACAGAGCCTGTTTTCAGCGGAGGCCCGGGGAGAAATGCTCCAGATGCATGTCTTTAGAAAGTGGGAGGAAACCGGAGTACCCGGAGGAAACCCACGAGAACACAGGGAGAACATGCAAACTCCACACAGAAGGCACCCCAGCCGAGAATCGAACCGGAGAACCTCTTGCTGTGAGGCGACAATGTTAAAGACTGCACCACTGTGCCGCCCAACAACTTGTGGCACAGCAAATTGGGAGCAGTCATACAATCTCCCAGTTATGTCACTCACCCAGAAGAGCGACTTCAAGAACATATATCTGTTTGCATACTCATGGCAGTAACCCCATGCAAATGTGTGTGTAGTATAATTTCTAGTTGTAACAGCAATGTTCCTGGCACATAGCAATTAATTGGCCACACCTGATGTACATACTCAGGGGTGATATACATGGGCTCACAGGCCTGGCCACACAGGCTTACACCTACTTTACCATAGATCACCATTTCTCTACAGGGGTAAGAGGGGTGGTATATCATGCTCATGTCATTAGTGAGGGTACTGTCACTCGATAATGCAGTGTTTATAACCTCTGTGTGCTCTTGCCTCAGTATGCCAATATTTCACTGCAATGGCCATTTTCTCATGTACCTTTGCAAGCACCACCAGCAACTGAACACAACACAAACTTTCCTCACAAGGAAACTTCAAGTCTCCAGTATTTGACCTACGGGAATTGTGTGCAATTACTGTCATTGTACCTTGTGTCATATAGACCGCTCAAAAGTGATTTCTGCCTTGCATACAGGGCATTGTGTAGCCCTGATGTGTTGGACATGCTGCAACTGTATGACTGGAATGGCACCTGTATTACCCACTGTAAGAACATAGAATCATAGGACATTACTAGACTACTGACCCTGAGGCCCTTATATGCCTGCTCAAGAATTTAGCCTGTGTTCCGACCTGTTAGCACTTGATGCCCCTGTCCAGCAGGGACACAGGTGGAATCTCAGGGGTATATTTTCCATTCCCCATCCAGTTATCCAGGTTGCAATTACAATGGGTTAATGAGGTACTTGGCTTGACGTTGGGAAGGAATCTATTCCACAGATGGGGGAGTGTCTGGGGCACAAATCTGTCCAGCCAATGAGTCCTATTGATGTCACAGGCCAGGTTGCGATCATGCATGTGGGTTACTCAAGTGGAGTTTGATTTGCATATATGCAGCAGTCCCATCAAGGCTGGTTCTCAGATTGCTGATTATGCCAGAGGCCAACTCTGAGGAGTCTGTATGAGACAGAGTAGAGGGATATGGCTTTTAGCCTATCTGTGTCGGTTAGATGTTTAAGGCCCTGGATTATCCTGGTGAGAACCTCTGTGGTGTCTGCAGCTGCTGCATATGCTTTGTGAGGTACACGCTGAAAGGGGTACTGTACTCAATAATGGGTCTTATAAGGGAAGAATACAAACATGTTATGACTTCCTTGTGCATGGATGACATACCCTTCCTAATTAGGTGGGCCATGTAGAAAGCTTTCTGTACAGTGGAGGCAATATGATGGTCAAAAGTCAATTTGCTATTAACCTGGGTGCCCACATGCCTCATGACTGACTGGGTGCTTAGGTCCTTGTTATTATTGTGATAATTTATGGGGACATAACTCTCCCCAAAGGGGATGTTGAGGCATTTTTTAGCATTCAGTTTGAGGCCATGTTTCTTGAATCAGGCATTTGTTTGGATGAGTACCTCTTGGAAGATGTCCACATCACTTGTGGAATTGATGACAGTCGACAGCTTGTGGTCATCTGCACACTTGGTCAGCCATAGGCCACTGGTTTTGGCCTGCACCTCACAAAACTAGATCCCAAATAACATAGGCCCTAAGACCGATCCCTGGCATGCACCACTTGTTATGGATCTACTGCTTGAGGTGGCTTCCCCTGTTTTTAATAGGTGGGTTCTGTCAGTGAGCTAGTTTGCCAACCATCTGATAACATACAGCATCATGCCTACTTGAGAGAGTTTATCTATTCTACCTGAGTGGGAAATAGTATCAAAGGCTTTGGCCAAGTCAACGTAGGTGGCATGCATCATCTTCTACTCGTCCATGACTTTGGAGACAGTCTCAAAGAAGTCAACTAAATTTAACAGGCATGACCTCCCCTGACAAAACCAAACTGTGTGAGATCGAGTGTTTGGAGGTTCCCAATACCCTTATTAATGAGTTCCATGGTATTCCGTCCCATGGCCTTGCAGATCAGGCTAGTTAGACTGATAGGGCTATCATCTGCTGGATCAGTTGATGCTCCACCTTTGCTCAAAGGGATTACAATGGCTGTCCTCTGCTCAGCTGGGACAAAGCCGGTACTTAGGCTTTGGCTGAATATGGCACATAAAGGTGCTGCAAGTCCATGTCTGTGTTCATGTAGGCTGCAGCCTGGGATGTTATCAGATCCAATTACCTGGTATGTAACATTAATAATACATGCTAGTGAAGGAGACCACACCGTTACAAACTGTTGAGACAGACCCCCACCTAATGTCAAACAGTGCACCTCATTGGCCCTCCTCAGATGCAATCTGTATGATTGCATGGATGACTGTCAAGTTACCACAGGGTTTCTGCATGTGTCCCTTGTGGACATGGGCAGTATGTGCTGATTGTGTAAATAAGGGTTAGAACATGACTAGAATTTTACGTCACCTACATCCATTAGGCTACTACTGTCCAATGGTCCTATGATCCTATACACTAAAGTAAAATTATGTAACATCTGCACACACACACACACACACACACACACACACACACACACACACACACACACACACACACACACACACACACACACCTGGCTCTAGTGAGAATAGTACCACTTTCAATTCACATATACAGAATAATGCACAGCATACACAGTTCAAGTTGACTGCAATTAGATTAGAACACCTGCCTATTTAATGGCATACACTAAAAATGACAGTACATGACACACTATGCTATTAACATCTATTTAGGTAATTTTTATGGTAGATGACATCAGCAGGCCTTCTTATGGTCAGGACTTTGTAGGTGCATGTCACCTATGACAGCCAAAACACTGCAAGAAGCACACCTCTGCCTTAGGCAGTGTGCAGATCACATCTATTTTGCAAGAGGATGCACACACAAGCACAGCGTGTGGACCAGAGTGAGATTAGAACCCCTACCTATCTAGTGTTATACACTACAGATGACAGCATTTACAGCACATGCCATGGCTTAAGCCTGACATTGTTATGGCAGTTGGCAGTGTTAAGGTACATGACATCAGCAGGCCTTGTGGAAGAGAGGGGTTTGGAGGCCAGCAGCACCTACAAAGGCCAAAAAGTGCAAGTCCATTGAAATGTGGGATTCCCATTTGTTATGCAGGGGATGTATACATACATATGCCAAGTGGACTAGAGTGAGATTAGAACCCCTATCTATCATTACACACTACAGATTACAGCATTTATGTCACGCACAATGGCTTAAGCTTTTGTTATACATGACTGCAGCAAATACTAGTGGAGTGCATAAACTAGGTTTGTGTTGAATAGTGTGGGTGGGCTGCAGAGTGACATTGCTTCAAAACTGTTCTCTGCATCTAGTAGCCTTGCAGGTAGATAACTGTTTATCATAGCTATGTGTTTACAGTAGCCATTTTGCCCATATGTGGCTGTTTCCATTTGGATGGGGAAGGATGTGGGAAAAAACAATGTGCACTGTCAATGCGTGCATACACAACAAGGTACTTAACAGCACCTGTTCACCTGTTGGTGTATGTCTTGTGACATCCATCAGGCACAAGGGGCTGTAGGAATGTGCATTATCTAATGTTGAACCCTTACATTTGATCCTTTGAGCAACATTATATATGTGTCATACTGCAGCTTTAATTACCATTATCAGTGTATGTAGGACAATACAAGCATATAAACATATATCTGTAGATAACAGGGAAGCCACTATACATGGATGTGTATGTGTGTGTGTGTGTGTGTGTGTGTGTGTGCGCACACGTGTGTGTGTGTGCGTGTATGTGTGTGAATGTGTGTGTGTGCGTGTGTGTGCGTGTGTGTGCATGTGTGTGTGTGTGTGTGTATGATATATGTATACACTGGATATAAAAAGTGTACACACCCCTGTTAAAAAAATAGTTTTTTTATATAAAAAATGAGACCACAGTAAATAATTTCAAAACTTTTCCCACCTTTAATGTGACCTCTAACCAATTGAAAAACAAATCTGTTAGGAGGAAAATATAATAAAAATAAATAAACATACAATAAACTGGTTGCGTAAGCGTGCACACCCTTAAACTAATACTTTGTTGAAGCACCTTGTTATTTAATTACAACATTCAGTCTTCTTGGGTAGGAGTCTATCAGCATGGCACATCTTGACTTGGCAACATTTGCCCATTCTTCCTTGCAAAAGTGCTCCAAATCTGTCAGATTATGAGGGCATCTCTTGTACACAGCCCTCTTCAGGTCACCCCACAGGTTTTCTATTGGATTTAGGTCTGGGCTCTGGCTGGGCCATTCCAAAACTTTAATTTTCTTCTGGTGAAGCCATTCTTTTGTTGATTTGAATGTATGCTTGGGGTCATTGTTGTGTCGAAATACGAAATTCCTCTTCATCTTCAGATTTCTAGTAGATGCCTGAAGGTTTTGGGCCAAAAGTGACTGATATTTGAAATTGTTCATAATTCCCTCCCCTTGACTAAAGCTCCAGTTCCAGCTGAAGAAAAAAAAAAAAACATTATACTGCCACCACCATGCTTCACCATGGGGATGGTGTTCTTTTGGTGATGCAAAGTGTTGTTTTTGCACCAAATGTATCTTTTGGAATGGTGGCCAAAAAGTTCAACCTTGGTCTCATTAAACCATAACACATTTTCCCACATGCTTTTGGGAGACTTGATGTATTGTTTTGCAAATTTTAACCTAGCCTGGATGTTTTTCTGTATAAGAAAAAGGCTTCTGTCTTGCAACCCTACCCCATAGTCCAGACATATGGAGAATACGGGAGATTGTTGTCACATGTAGTACACAACCACTAATTGTCAGAAATTCCTGCTACATGATGGACAGGGACATATTACAAGAGCTCACTGAGCTCTGCCACCCTCAACTCAGAACCACAGCCAACAGAGGGGAATGCATCCCAGTGGAAACAGAGATGTGTGTAGCCCTTAGGATATGAGCTACAGGTACATTTCAAAGAACAACTGAGGACATGATGGGGCTGTCAGAGGCATTTGCATCAACAGGCCTCCAAACCCCTCTCTTCCACAAGGCCTGTTGATGTCATGTACCTTAACACTACCAATTTGCCATAGCAATACCAGATTTAAGCCATGGTGTGTATTGTAAATACTGTGATCTACAGTGTGTAATATTGGATAGGTAGAGGTTCTAATCTCACTCTGGTCCACTGTGTGTGTGTGTGTGTGTGTGTGTGTGTGTGTGTGTGTGTGTGTGTGTGTGTGTATATCCATCCCTCTGCATAACAAGTTGGAGTTTTACATGTTAATTGGCCTGCACTTTTTGGCCCTTGCAGTTGCTGCCAGCCTCCAAACCCTTGTCTTCCACAAGGCCTATTGATTTCATGTGTTTTAACACTACCAATTGCCAGGGTAATGTCAGACTTAAGCCATGGTATATGCTGTAAATACTTTGATCTGTATTATGTGCCATTACATTGGTAGAGATTCTAATCTCACTCCAGTCCACATTCTGTGTGTTTATGAGTGCACATCCCACTGCAAAATAAATATGATCACCACACTGACTTAGAAAGAGGTGGGGTTTTGCAGTATTGTGGCTGTCATAGGTAATGTGCGAATACAAAGTCTTGACGAGAACAAGGCCTGCTGATATCATCTACCATAGCATTACCTAAAAAATATTAATAACACTAGAGGTGTGGCATGTGCATTAAGGGTGGTGATCTCTAGTATGTACCATTGGATAGATAGGTGTTCTAATCTAGTTGCAGCCAACTTGAAATGTGAATGCTGTGCACTGTTCTGTATATATGAATTAAAAGTGGTACTATTCTCACTGTAGCCAGGAGTGTGTGTGAAGATGTTAGAGCATTTTACATCAGTGTATGGGATCATAGGATCATTGGAAAGTAGTAGACTAAGGGGTTTATGTCCCATAAAATTCTAGTCATGTTCCAACCCTTACACAATCAGCACATATTGTCTCTGTCCACAAGGGACACACGCAGAAGCCCTGTGATGACATGACAGTCATCTGTGCAATCATATAGATTGCATCTGAGGAGGGCCAATGAGATGCACTGTTTGCCATTATCTGGGGGTCTGTTTCAACAGTTTGTGACAGTGTGGTACACATATTCCCCCAACATGTATTATTAACATCAGATACCAGGTAATGGGACCCAATAACATCCCAGGCTGCATCCTGCATGAACACAGGCAAGGATTTGCCCCACCTTTAAGCACCCTATTCAGCCAAAGCCTGAGTACTGACACTGTCCCAGCTGAGTGGAGGACACCAACTGTCATCCCTTTGCACAAAGGTGGAGGATTCAGCAATTCAGGAAATTACATACCCATCAAACTAACTAGCCTGATCTGCAATGCCATGGGATGGATTATCATGGAACTCATTAACAAGGACATTTGCAACTTCCAAACACTAGATCCTACACAGTGTGGTTTCATCATGGAGGGATCATCCCTGTTACATTTGGTCAACTTCTTTGAGACAGTCTCCAAAGCCATGGACAAGGGGAAGATGATGCATGCCACCTACCTTGACCTGCCAAAAGCCTTCGATACTATTCCCCACTCGGGTATAATAGATAAACTCTCTCAACTAGGCATCATTCTGTATGTTACCAGATGGGTAGCAAACTGGCTCACTCAAAAGAGGGGCAGCCTTCTCAAGCAATAGAAACGTAATGAGTGGTGTATACCAGGGATCAATCATGGGGCATCTGTCATTTGGGATATACTTTTCTGAGGTACAAACCAAAACCAGTGGGCTATGGCTGACTAAATTTGCAGATGACTGTAAGCTGGGTGCTGTCATCAATCCCCCTAGTGATGTGGGCATCCTCCAAGAGTGTCTCACCCAAACAAATCCCTGGTGCCAGAATCATCGCCTCAAACTGAATGCTAAAAAATGCCTCATCATCCCCTTTGAGAAGAGTGATGTCCCCACATATTATCACAATCACAACAAGGACCTAAATACCCAATCAGTCGTGAGGGACTTGAGCACCCAGGTTGGAAGCAAACTGACTTTTGTCCATCATATTGCCTCCATTGTATGGAAAGCTTTCAACATGGCCCACCTCATTTTGAAGAGTATCTCATACAGGAACACAAAGGTCATAACATCACTGTATTTTTCCCTTATAAGACCCATTATTGAGTATGATGCCCCTTTCGGCATGTACCTCACAAAGCACATGCAGCAGCCGGAGAGACCACAGATGTTCCTCACCAGGAGAATCCAGGGCCTCGAACAACTAACCCTCACAGATAGGCTAAAAGCCCTGTCCCTCTACTCAGTCTCATACACAGTCCTCAGATGTGGCATCAGTCTAGCATACACAGCAATCTCAGACTCTGCCATGATGGGACTGCTGCATATCCGCAAGTCAAGCTCTACTCAGGTAACCTGCATGCTCAACTTTAACCTGGCCTGTGACATCAATAGGACTTGTTGGCAGGACAGATTTGTGTTCCAGAAACTCTCCCTTCTGTGGAATAGACATCCTCTCAACATCAAGCCGAGTACCTCATTAACCCATTGCAAGCACAACCCGTATAACTGGATGAGGACAGAAAATATACCCCTGGGATTCTACCTGTGTCCCTGCTGGACAGAGGCATCAGGTGCTGACTTGTGGGAACATAGGGTAAATTCTTGGTTAGCCTTGCAAGGGCCTCAGGACCAATAGTGTAGTAACTTCCTATGATCCTATGTCCTTACAGCAGCTAATACATGTATCATTCCACTCACAGAGTTGCAGCATGTCCAATACAGCATGGTCACATATTGCCCTGTATGTAAGGCAGAGATCACTTGTACGTGGTCTATATGACATAAGCTACAATCACAGTAATTCTACATGGTCCCAGTAGGTCAAATACTGGGGAGTGAAGTTCCCTTGTGAGGAAAGTTTGTGTTGTGTCCAATTGCCAGTCATGCTTGCAAAGATATATGAGAAAATGGCCATTGCAGTGAAATATTGGCATGCTGAGGGAAGAGCACACAGAGGTTATAAACACAGCATTACCGAGTGACAGTGTCCTCACTAATGGCAGCAGCATGATATACTACCCATCTTCCCCTGTACAGACATGGTGATCTATGCTAAAATAGGCGTAAACCTGTGTGGCCAGGCCTGTGTGCCCAAGTCTATCACTCTTGAGTATGTACATCAGGTATGGTTATTGAAGTGCTTTTACCAGGAAAGTTGCTGTTGCCACTGGAAATAATGCTACATACACATTTGCATAAGGTTATGGCCATGAGTATGTGAACAAGCATATTATCATGAAGACCCTGTTGTGGGAGTGTGACATAACTGGGAGATTGTATGACTGCTTCCAGTTTGCTGTGCCATGATGTGCTTTTTGTCCTCCTGTTAGCTACTGCCAAGTTTATGCAGTTGTACAGGTGGTACATCTTGCAGTGAAGAAGTGGATGTCCGTGCATACACAGAGAACTTATTTGACTCTGTGGTCATTACTCTGGCCTTGCTAGTCTGGACTGCCTGTTAGGTTTCAGACAGCACACTGGATGTTGTGTGACATGATGTGGGAACACAGACATGTTTTCTGGTTACATAAATGTACAGTATGATATACATAGGCCAAGTGTGGGTGGACACATTTTGGCCAAAGGTGGCCACCCCTCTGCAGTATGCCTCAGATCCATGGCATACAGACATGCACCATGACGCTGATGATCATCAGGCTGCATGAACTGCTGTGAGATTGTGACCTAACAGGGATCACTGCCACTGTAGTGCTTCCCCGAGCTACCTTGCACATATATGTCACTGGACATTGTACATCATAATGTGACACTGCACCTGTGCTCCAACTCATCTTCCACATATTACCCCACTGAAATACTAAGAACTGTGGAATACTAGGCATGGTATATGCCAAACTGTAATGATTGCTCTGATTGCTACCCAAGGCATCTACCTGGCAAAGGGTATGTCAAGACTACAGAGCATTGCATGAAGTGGGATAACTATGTGGATGAACAAGCAGGCTGTGGCCTGCTCCTCATGTGGAGTTTGGTACTAATGTTTTACTTTTGGTGGGACACAAAGTGTAGGGGCATGGTATCTCAGGAGAGAGTGGTTGTGCTGAGACCAGCAGTTGCTCTAGCCAGGCACCAGCATTCAGGGGAATCTCCTCTTGTCAGCATTTCTCACTAGGTGATTGTGTCATTGCAGTACACACTGCTTGAGTGGTGTACAGCTGCAGGATAACTGTGTGAAGAGTGCCCCCTTACCATTCCCAGGGTGTATGTATGAATACCCCCACCCACTGTTTTCCTATGGTCTCTACAGTTACAGACATGTTGGCAGACTACTGTCTTGGAAACCATGCTGGAATTAAAGTCAGTACATACTTGCACACAGGGCAAGTAGCATGCAGTGAAAACTGGCACCCCCAGATGTCTCAGTAGTGTTACATTTACAGCCATGAAAAGATTTCTCATAGAAATGATCCTTGACAATATAGTACACCTGCCAACACTGACCCAAACCCAGTTTGTGTTGTTCAAGGTTGGATCATGCCTACCCTAAGCTTTGGACTGAATTGTTTGTTACAGACTGCAATGGATGACAGGAAAATGACTCAACCCACCTACCATGGTCTGATGATGCATTCTTCAAGAGTAGGCTATAACACATTGTGGACACACTGTAGAGGTGTTTTTCAAACTTGTATGTCAGCCATTTAATAGCGAGTCATTATCTTGGAAGATAGGATTTTGTAGGCCAGTGCAACAATTAGCCCAGTCACCAGAAGAATACCCTCACACATCATTCCAGGGACTACCCCTCCTAGCCATTCCCTTCTCTGTAGTCATGGGCACTGTCAGTGAACTCATATTGGCTACATTTGCATATGATTGCAAATAAGGGTCTGTCAATGTTTCACACACAGAACCAAAAGTTACCCAGGATGGGCTGACACACATATTCAGTTGCTGTCAGAGCCATTGACAAATGCTACAGACCAAGGAATGCACAACACTATACTTTTGACAGTCAGCCATCCCCTGAACAATATTGTATTGTCCTCACACCTCCAACAGTTGACTTGGTAGTAGGGACTTATGGGCACAGAGAGTGATGTAAGAAGTGAAACTGCATGCACTGTTATACAACCTATAGATAAACGTATGGCATGTAAACCCCAGAATGTCATTATTACACTGTATGTGGCACTCATCACACTTATCAATGAGTGCAATGACACCTGCAGTATGTAAATACACAGGCATATCTGACACCTGTAACAGCTAGAGAGGTCCCACAGTAACCACAGTGTACATAACATATCCAATGCAGACTTTGTCAAGGCCAAAACTGTGAATTCTGTTCCCTACATGCTTTGGGGGGCAGGCGTATGGCTGCCATACAGGGAGCTGTCAGGTCACACTATGTACCACCTGCACATCCAAGAAAAGACTAGTACGGGATGCACCTTGACTGTGGTATAAATAGGCCATGCTGGGGAGACAGCTATGTAACTGTTATACTACATACTACATGTAACAGGCTTCCCATCCATGTGAAGCTCACTTCTGCTGTAACATACATCATGTGTAAGTAACAAAACGGGATGCAGAACAAGGCAATCATAGCTGAATGAGGATAAATGTCTGTAGTGGACATAGGGTTGTAGATGGTACATCTCCTATGCCACAGCTTGTAGATGTGCCAGCTCCCAGTACCCCTGCTTACACTTATCAAGGGAACCACATTGTGTCAGAGATTATGGATGCAGGAGTAGGCTGCATGATGTCATTGTCCCTGTTAACCTGTAATACACATATGAAGCTATGGAGGCAAGCACCTAGACTGTTTCACTTTTGTGAAGACATTTTTTTGCTTCTGTGCTGACATTCCTTCCTGTGCTCTTACAGTTATGGGTTTATTGTTGCACTGTAGCCATAGGTTTGTCCCCAGAAAGTCTGAATCTGAAACATAAACAGTTCTATGAGACACTGTTCATTTTGTAAGTATACAGCCATTACAACATCATCCAGCTTAATCTACACAACATAATGTAGTGTACTAAGTACAAACATCAGCAAAAAATATCTGCCTGTGACCAGTACAAGTAGTATGTGAAAGTTAACAGTGGATTAGCAGAATACATAGCAATTTAGGTAGTCAATCTGTGCATCAGACACATAGCTTCATTTCCCTGCACTAATGACAAGGATGACAGGGATGTGGCACAGGTATCATCACTTCCACAGGGTGTTGCATGGTGGTGTAGGAGGAATAGGCTGACCCAATAGGTTTGCAAGTGTTTGTGTGAGTCAGGAAGGGAAGCAGGCAAGATGGACCATGGAATGTGCCATGTGTGTCTGCAGGTGACCTGATTGTGACAGTGGTGTGTGCGTGTCTGTGTGAACACAGTCAAGCACAGTGCTAGTTCTACATGACTGTATGTTGAGCCATGCATGGCAGAGCTGTCAGTTTTCCATCTCTGGCCCCAAACATGGAAACTGCCTCTGCCAGGAGTTGAACTGGCACATCCATGCCCAAGATCAGAAGTGGCACTACTAGCTGAGGGTGACTGCTGTCTGCTGGGACCATGTCATCCAAGGGAATGCTCAAGACCACAAGCCTATGGCCTGCCATATTTAGGTGTGGCCAGTACACTCGTCTCTGGGGTGCTAGATGTACTGCCACTATGGGAGCGTGAGTGAGCATGGCCACATGGACTCTCAGCTGTTGTAGTTGCTGAACTACGTCCATGGGTCCGAAGCTTACCTCCAACCACATGTTCCATCACAAACAATGACCGTTCCAAGTCAGGTAATCTACAATTTCTCTCAGACCATTGTCTTTCCACTGCATCAGTCAGCCGATCCAGGGTATCAGTAAAATGGTGGAGGCAGTCTCAGATGTCTGACTATGCTGCATCCATAATCCCGAGCATCCATCTGTAGGTCCTTTTGGAACATGCCTGTGCCTCTATAATGGCCCTAAACATACACTGATTAACACATAATGGGACACCTGCAATGGTGATGGAAGGAAAGCAGGCCTCCTACAAGCACCCCTATCAACCTGCCTGTATGGAATCTCACCATCTCTTTGGCTATGGCCATTATCAGCAATCACTGCAGCCATAGTACCCACACTTTCCTGTTGAATGTCCGCACCGTCTGACTGTCCAATATCTGTGGCCTCAGGAGACTGTGTATGCATAGGCATACTGACTGTGCACGGTGATAATGAGAGTAAGAGGGATGTCAACCTCTGTGACAGATTCAGCCCCTGCAACCCTTCCCAGTGTCTCACTTTGGCCACCATCATCATAGTCTGAAGAGACACTGACATCAGGTTGTGAAGGCGACAGAAACCAAATCGCCTGGTCATCTGTGATAAAAAGGGAAAAGTGGTACATTAGTGCATGCACTATTATGATCTGCAGTATTATCTTGCAATATATGTCAAGCTGTATACAATGCTGTCAGTATTACAGACTTGTTTAACCCCCTCCCTCATATACCAGAACCTGAAAACATTACTTTCTAAAAAAACTTCTGTAGTTGCTTGTAAATAATAAGCTCCTTAATCAAGAATCACATGAGCAACAGTGATGTGCACTACTGACATTTGTCAACACTCTGCACAGTTGACACATAAGGCAATCTGAACTATCCTACAAATACTACAAATCTATCAGTGTGGTCATAACTACAAGTCATAGGTATGACTGTAAATTGTGTTCTATTGGTAAAACAATGTGAGGTTGGCAATCATGCAGACAGTAAATCAATCCAGCTGCCAGGCCTGGGATGACAATTTAGGAAGGGCAGTGCATTCAGTCTACATCTGTATCACAACACTGTTATGCTTTCCAGGCACAGCATCATGGCCGCATCTGATTCTTGACAGTCCTGTGAAATGTTGAGTGAGAGGTAATGTAAACAGTAACCCATGTTGCACTATGACAGCTGAATACATCCACAGATCACATATTTACAGTGCATACTATGTTACTTGGTGTGTAGGTCACAATCTGGCAATGAGATTCACACTGCAACTAACTCCCCCCTCAAAATAAAATACCTGCCATCCACATAAAAGTATGTACACTGTGAAACACTGAATGCTAAAGTACTCCAATGCGTATCCAACTAAGTATACCTGGATGCTCCTCCTGTGTGAAAACAGTGGCATCCACATCCATGATATACCATGTGATGGATGCCTGGGAGCTGTCCTGTGTTTCTAGGTTTACCAGGAATTCCTCTGTGACTGACAGTGGTTGTTCTACTGCAGGCCCTCCACTGGTGACACCACTACCCCTGGCTACATCTGCTGTTCTTCTGTGGGCAGAATTTATCATATCTCTGACATGGTGTCACAATTGCTTGTATGTCCTGCTCTGGTGTCCAATGGCATTCACATTTCAAACCAGGTCAGCTCATAATGCTACCTGGCATCCCCAGTTTGTCCTCCCCATGGACAGCAGGAGTCAGTGATGCTGATGCAGGGGGTCCAGGATAGCTTCATTCTCCGACTCTGTAAAAGGGGCCCAGTGTCTCAGATACATATTCATGAAAGACAACAAAATGGGAACATATGTCAGGATCACATACTTGGCAGTATAGTATGTAGTAATACAGCAATAACAAATGACTACCAGTGTAGTATTACAACCTCTATTAACGTGGAATTCCTGTGAGAGTGGTATACCTATTTAACAGACAGCATTCTACCTGTACTGTATACTAGTTCCTCTGCAGCTGTAACCCATCTGCAGATCAATGATATGTCAGAAGTACAGTTCCATGCAAGGTTTACTGCTGTAATCACCATTCCCCCTAACTACATGGACAAATATGCATCATGTTAGAAACAAAATTGTTTGATACCTGATGGAGTACAATACTCCTCTGTTGAATGATACAGATATATAAATGTTGTGCCAAGTTGACCATCAAATGTTACTCTCATACACACTGTTTTCCCTACTTAGCTGTTTGCCTTTTTAACATGGTTATTTATTAGGAAGCGATTGCCTCTGATCCAATCTGTACTCCTGAAGTGCTAATTGCAGCCAGCATATCTAATTTGCATTATAATCAGCCAATCCCATGCAAGCACTAAACAAGATATAAGGCTACAATGTACATTATAACCCCTTTCTCTATGTTAGGTTGGAAAATTGTGGGGAACAGATCCTATGTCATGGCAGAGAGAATGTTTGTAGCAGCTATTAGTTACATACAAATGTATGTGCTACAGGCTGAAGCTGAAGGTCATGCTGCAGGCAATAGGCATGGGCAGAAGGGTGAACACTTTGCAGGACAACAAGCTGTAAGAGTAAGTGTGGGACCTGTGGCAGCCTTGCTTTATAGGCAGAACCAGATTAAGTATAGCCAGCTCACCAGGAAGTAAGGTATGTGTGTCACGTAAGTGTGTCAAGCAATGGTGTGTCCTACAAAACAGGTAAGTGTACATTAACCATGATGTCATGCATGTGGACAACTGCCAGATCACATGTTATGTCATGGTATTCCCCTGTGAAGTGTGTGCTGGCAACCATTGAATCTAGCTCAACCGCCATATATGTATGTTACTTGTGCAGCTGTGGTTGTCTGTCATAATACCAAGCAAAACATTGTGGGCTACTGTGCGATATTAGTGCGGCACAATTTTAGTACATACTTCAGCATCCAGTGGGAATTCAGCCTACTGCATTACCTGTTACACTAAGAGTAGGATGAGGGTGGTCCTATCTGTAGTCCTGTCCTTTAATCTCTGTAATATAGAAGCAGACATTCCAACTGTACTGCCTTAGTTGGATAAATAGGTAATGAGGCAGACATACATATCACACTTTATAATATTGATGGCCACATAAATATATTTTTATTAGTAGATGCAGTTGTACTCAAACCCAGGACCACGTGTACAAAAAAATATTTTTTCAATGAATTTTGCAGACAGAGCTAGAGTCATTGCTATGGCAGAAAAGTTCCTACATGTTGTACTTATCATTCTACAGTTATCTGCTGTTAAATACCACACTTACATCTATTAGTATGTGTGTGGCTTTAGAATGCTATATTTACCATCCTCTTTACCATTAATGTTTTATCAAGTGTGTTCTTACATGTTGTAGACATAATTGCAGGGTTACCTATTATTATATACCTCAGTTATGTCTAAGCTTATGTGTGTGCCTTTATAGTGATGTATTTGTGTACTAGAGTGCTAATTACAGCACTATTTTTGTATGAATCTTTTAGCTGATTTTCATAGTGTGGTATGATGTGCAGCTCCATTTAAACATGCTTAATGAGGGGAACTGCAAAAATGACTATGTTTTGCGTAAAACACATGTTTTTGTTAGTAGCCTTATGGGTTGGCGGGATGATCCACTGTTCTGCAGGTGTGAATTCGGTGGGTTTGAAATAGGATGTAGGTGAACATTTTGAATGTAGTTAATATTGTTCCAAAAGCATATATCAGTATAGTGCTATTTAGCGTAACTAAGCAAAGTGGCACACCATGCTGCATTGTATGAAAAATCTTTTAAGAAAAGAAAAATGGGGAGCTAGGACAGTGGTGAAAAGGGGTGAAGCAGGGCGTAAGACATAGTGAAAGGCAGGTAGGGATGTGCAGGACGGGTGTAGGAAAGAACAATATCTATCCATTTCACCAACAACTGTGCACTGTGAAAGCTTTTTTAGCTGAATTTGGACTGTCACCCCCAGAGAGGGTTGACAACAACCTGTGTTGTCAAGCCAACTCGACCAAATTATGAGTGTCAAGTGGACATGTGTGAAATGGAGAGCTACATATTGGATGATATTTTTTTGGAGACAGGTGCCCATTTTTTTTTAGGTGAGAGTGGAATGTTGGGGAAGGGACGTAGGTACATGTGGGGGAGGTAAGTTGGGAAGGTGAGGAAGCTTTTGCAGACAGACAAGACAGAGAAGACAGCAGACAGTGTTGGTGTGTGACACAAGAGGGGGGTATACACCTTGGACGGGGAGGGTGATGTGGAATCCCAGTCCCATGAGCATCCACATGATAGCAGTACAACTCAAGTCTTCACCCATGGGACTGTCAGCACTGCTCCTTCACAGTCCCTGTGATGGCAGTGTTGGAGGCTGGAGTCCAGACTGAGGCTTCTCCACCAGGATGATGAGCATGCCCTCCATCCGGCACAGGCATTCACCGACAGTTTGGTGAACCACCCTGCGCACCATACCAGCCCCTCCACCTCTGCTCCTAGAGAACGGCCCAGCCCCTGCCAGGGGGTGGACCTACCCAAAGTCGCAAGTACTGCAGGGGCAGCAGATGGGGCCCCACTGGGCTGTGTCCCAGACATGCTGTATACCGGTGCCATGGCCAATGAGGCAAGTTAGGTACCAGCCTACTTTGTCCTGCTGTAGTAAATTAGATCTAAAAATAAGGCAAAATTAGTAATAACCAAACCAATGTTAGTATTAACATAATGAAACATAATGTTGATTAATCAAAATACATATTAAGGTATATTATGAGGAACACAACAATAAATAACATGAAGATAAGAATGTTAACAGCAAACCAGTATGACATACGTAACCCATAAGGCCAACATAACATTTATTTAAAATGAATATATTAATATCAAATCATAATAATAAACAACAGTAATAAATTAATAAATTTCATAATAATAAATTAGAGAGGATAAAAGATTGGTAGAGAGAGAGAGAGGGAGAGAGAGAGAGAGAGAAAGAGAGAGAGAAACATACTATTAGTGACCTCTCAGGTGATATTACTACACAGAATAATAATACATACTTCTACAGGTGTGCAGTGTCACATGTGTGTACAGTAACTCCAGTTCTTATATAGATAATCTGACATGTACGTACCTCTCAACCTATTAGCATGGGACAGTATGGGCCAAGCAATAACAAATGCAGGTACACAACTACAGGGAACTGTTTTACATAGTGTGCTCCTACATTACTACCAAGGTGTTCTGTAAACAGATTTGCCAATAAATTGCATTTCAAGTAATCTCATTTATCTGCTAATCATGGACCAGACATATGGGGCATTTTATTTATATTTATTTATTTATTTAAATTTGTTGACCAGGAGTGTCCGACTGGATGTAGGTCCATTTTCAGCGGAGGCCCGGGGAGAAAAGCTCCACAGTTAAAATAAACAGACAGTATATACATTGGATTACATAGTGAATAACAATTTACATATCAATTACTTACAACATATTTACAGATGAAGAACATAGTACATCAGTAGACAACTAGAATCTTTATCTGTGAAGTGCATACCAGACATTAACAAATGTTACTAGAAGAAGTTCGTGCTGTATAATAAGTACTGGCTTATGAGCATCTGAGCTTGCTATAATCAAGGTAGTTAGTGGAGTGGAAAGAAAGGTAGTGGTTGGATGGGGTGGATGATATTAGAGTGGGAGTTGCAAGGGCATAGCCAGCATGTTTTTAGTTCGCTTTTTAGTAAAGTTTTGAAGTGGGTGCATGATGGTATGGAGGTAATTGTGGGTGGGAGTGAGTTCCATAATTTGGCTATGGTGCAAGAGAATAGTGCTTCACCAGCAGAGTTATTGGCTTTAGTGATCTGCAAGTGATTTTTGCTGCTGGATCTTAGTGGTCTGGTGGTGCGATAGGGTTGGAGTAGATTCTGGAGGGATGGGACATTTAGTGGATGGCTTACTAGTTTGTGGGTGAGTGAGAGTTGATACCACTTAAGGAGGTGAGGGAGTTCAAGCCAGCCCAATTCAGCAAGTGAGAGACAGTGTTGACTATGGTAGGATGCCCCTGTGGCGAATTTGGTGATTTTGTTGTAGCAGGTCTCTAGCTTGTTTAGATCACATTGCCTTAGGTTGGTATATATTGGAGAGGCATAAAGTAGGGTGGAGATAAGGTGGGAATTTGCTATTGAAATCTTTGCTGCTTTGGTGAGAAATTGCTTATTTATGTATAACGCTCCTAGTTTTTTGTGGACTTTTTTTATAGTCATGGATATGTGAATGTCAAATTTTAGTTTATTGTCTATTTCCACACCTAGCAATTTGATGTGTTCAGTTGGGTATATAGTGGCATTGTCTTTTGCTGTGATGTTAAAGTGAGAGTTGTTTTGAGTGTATTTGGTGGGTTGGAAGATGAGTAGTTTAGTTTTGTTTGGGTTGAGTATTAATCGGGCATCGGATAACCATGTTTCAACAGAGGAAAAGGCTTCCTGTGTGATTTTTTGCAGTTTTGGTAGGGACTGGAGCTGAGCAGATGATGGTCAAGTCATCTGCGTATTGTATGAGTGTGCCATGTTTGGTGGCAGAGGCTAGATTATTGGTGTAAACAGAGAAGAGTAGGGGTCCAAGGATGGATTCTTCGGGAACCGCTATGGAGACAGGTAGTTGGGGAGATATGTCATTCTGCCATACAATGGATTTTTGGCGGTCAGACAGGTAACTCTGAAACCAGTTGGTGACCGATTGTGAGAAGGATAGGTTATTGAGGACAGAGATAAGTTGTTTGTGTGGGACCATGTCAAATGCTTTAGATAGGTCTAGGAAAGTAGCAGAGGAGAGATAGCCATTGTTTTTATGCTGAAGGATAGTGTTAGTAAAGGAGAGTAAGGCAGTGGTGGTGCTATGGTTTGGTCGGAAACCATGCTGAGTACTGAAAAGGAGGTTGTTAGTAAGGAGGTAGTCTGAGACCTGAGAGTGTATGCATCTCTCTAGTATTTTGGAGAGTGGAGAGAGAATAGCTATGGGGAGGTAATTGGTTAGTTCTGTGGAGGGTCTGCCTTTGTGGAGGGGAATTATATGTGATACTTTCCACAGTGTGGGAACATAACTTTCTGACAGAGATTGGTTAATCAAGATGGATACTGGGTAGGCCAGAGCATCAGCTGTGATTTGTAGGTATTCACTTGGGAGGCTGTCTGCTGCTAATCTGGTGGGTTTAAGTTTAGTTAAGAGTTTTTTTATGTTGGAGGTAGGTACAGGAGAAAAAGAGAGGGCAGTGGGGAGATTACTAGTTGAAGGTGTGGGTTGGAGGGGAGGGGGTTGTGTTGTTTAGCTAGTGATAGTATGGTTTGGGTGAAGTGTGTGTTGAATGAGGTAGCAATATTTTCTGAGGAGTGAAGGATGTTAGGAGGAGGGGTACTGACTTTACCTGGGTGGAGGATGGAGTTTATGGAGGACCAGAATTGTTTGGGGCTGTGTTGTGAGGAGACTAGGGCAGACTGGTAGTATTGGGATTTGTCCTGTTTTATTAGCTTTTTGACTCTATTGCATAGTTCTAGGAATTTCTGTCTAGCTGAGGGGGTTTTGGTTTTGTGCCAGTGCTCCCAGGCTTTATCCCTGTTTTTCATTTCTGACTTAGTGGTTTTCTGTAGCCATGGGGAGGGTTGTGCTTTGGTTGTGGAGAATCTTATGGGGGCATGGTAATTAAGGATGTTCAGGAAGGTAGTATTAAAAAATTCAACTGCATCATCTAGACTGAGGTACTCCAGAGGATGCCAGTTACATTCTTTGAGGGATGAGATGAATGTGAGTGGGTTAAAGTTTAGTTTTTTACGTATTTGACGGTAGATGACAGGTTTAGCTTGGTATAGGTATTTTTTGAGTAGGAATGTTGGGGAGTGATCACTGAGACTATCTGATAAGCAGCCTGTTATATATGATTGGGGGCTCTTACTGACCAGTATCCAATCCACGGTAGTGTGCTTGGTGGAGTTTTTATTTATCCTGGTTGGTGACTGGACTAGTTGAGTGAAGCCATGAAGGTGTACATGATGGGTTGGATTGTTGCCAGAACAGGATTGCCAGTTAATATTGAAATCACCTAAGATGATAGTTTCTTGGGGGAGATGGTGGGTAGACCAGCTGAGGAGGTTTTCTAGGGGAGGGATGTTTTGGCCAGGTGGGAAGTAGCATCCGATTATGTTGATGGTTTTGTTTTGGTTAATTTTGAGGTTGGTATATATTATTTCTTCATTGCCTATTTGTGGAGCTGATGATTTTAAGATCTGGATGTTTAGATGCTGTTTAAATATTATAGCTACACCACCTCCTTTTTTGTTTAGCCGGTCTACTCTTAGTATGCATTAGTCAATAAATTCCAAAAATTTGTGACAGTTGAGAGATATGTTCATGTACACTAATTAGGCTAGACAGCCAGTGAATTCTTAGTTAGCTGCCAATGGATTAGAACCCACAAGCTGTGACTCCAGGGAAAATGTGTACTAAATTTAACAGCTGACTGATGTCAGATTATAAAAGACATGGTAGTGCATACCGGAAAATGTCACATTTATTGGAAAAGATTATTTATCAAGGCACAATCCTGCTTTATACTTTATTGACATTGCTCCTGAAAATCTGACATTTATACACATGGCTGTCTACCCAGAACATGACCTACCTTACCCATATACCTTGTCCCTAATGTGGGAGGAATATACAGCATTAGTTGACTATAAATGGCCATAAGACAGCCTTGAAAGTTACTGTGGGTATTGTACTACATTTATCAGACATTTTTTTCAGCAGTCTCTTCATTTCTTGTTTTACAGTTGACTGATGTTAGATTAGAACACACATGCAGTGACTACAGCTGTACTGCACATTTATTTGAACAGATTACTTCTCAATGCACAATATTGCATTAAACTTTATTGATAATGTACCTTAAAATGTGGAATTTTTACACATGAATATCTGTCCATAACGTCAGCTACCTTACCCATGCACATTGTTTTTTGAGTGGGTGGAATGTACAGCATTATATGACACAAAATGGCCAGAACACAGGCTTGAAAGTTACTGTGTGTATTGTACTACATTTATCAGACAGTTTTTTCAGCAGTCTTTATTCATTTCATTTGTACAGTTGACTGGTGTTAGATTAGAACACACAGGCAGTGGCTACAAGAATAGTGATCACTTCTTTGTTTGAAACAGTACATATTACAACACCACCATAGTTTAAAATCTATTTATTATTGTTGTTTCAAGTCTGGCATGTACAGCATGGATAGCTGTGTCAGACGTCTAAGTAATAACTCATTTACCCTTGTCATTACCTGTGTCCAATCTACAGCGTATTTCACATAATGAGCACAGCAGAACAGTGATATTAATCTGGGTAGACTCCAACCTTAATTGATGTTTGCAAGCTATCCTACACAATAATGCATGGTTACTTGATTTAACTTGGTTTACCATTTCAGGTAGGTACTGACACGTTACTAAATATATTACATTTCCCAAGTATGTTATACCTGGCTGTTAGGATGGAAAGCTCTGTAAATACTTCTTTATCTTGATGGTACATTATGCATTAGGTTAGTGCTTTGATTTTTGCCTACTTACCACAATCACCCTCGCCCTGGGCAGACACTTTGCATGGGACTAGACACTGCAAGTCCTCTTTTCTGCAGCTTTTGTAAAAGAAGCAAAGCATTATGCATACCAGTTTTGCATGCATTCAGTTTGCATATTTATAAATCACTGGGACAAATACTTACATATCTGTGGGGTGTGCCCAGGCCAAGCATCTTGGACCCAGGTGCCCAGAGTTCCCCTCTTTCTATGCTTCAGGTCATCATAGTGATGACAACGCTGCTCACCAGTGTGGGGGATACCAGTAGCACTGGTAAGTTCCCTAGCCAAATGATCCCAGGCCTCAGACTTACAGTCTGAGCCCTGGTAATCACCCTGCAGCAGCCAGGGTTTATGGGTTTTGACCAGGAGTCCAACAAACACTTTGGATTCCTGCACACCCCATCTCTGTGCCTGAAAGCATGCTGCCTCACCAACACCACCAGGCATATCAACAGCTAAGTGAGACCTCCAAAGAAAGGTGTCACAATTCCTGCCTATTAGTGATAATATAAGGTACATCCTTGCCCTTACAAAAATGTGGTGCATGCTTAGCATCACACAAACTCGCACAAATCAGTTCAGCAAAGCTGAGCATTGCCAGTCTTGCACAAGCCTTGTTTAATCATAGCTTAGCAACACTCAAATGAAGTAGACGGTTGGCCATGTTTAAATGGAGCTTAGCACCACGCAGCTTTGCTAAATGTAACAATTTTTAATTTTAAATGAAACGGATGTTTCAGTCATCTGACTCATGTTCAAAGCAATACATGGAAAAGATATGACTGCTCAGTGCTTGAACCCAGGACCTACTACACTGTAGGTGATGACTCAGCCTATCTAGCCTCTTAGATACCACAGGGAATCACTATATATTCACATATAGTACTAAGATACCTGTTAGCATTGCTCAGCAAAGCTGCATGTGTTTGCACATTGCTAAGCACTGCAGAACTACAACAATTAAATGCATCTAGTTTCTATTTTTAGATGTCAGACGGCATTGTTAAGAACCACTCCGCTCCATCCAAACAAGGAGAGACAGAAAAAATATTCAATTAATTACATCCGGTTTCTATTTCTAGATATATAACAGATGTCAGGTACATATGTATAACTACAACTTGGCATCGCTATGCATCATGCCGCCCTGTGCAAACAGGACATAAAATTTAAAAAAAAATGAATATCCTGTGCTTAACACCTATCAAGACATTTTCTGGACAGTCCACAGCTAAAGGACAGCCTCTACACTGATGCTTGCACAGATTTAATATCATGTAACTATGATCTCCCTCAGCAGTGCACCATAATTAATATGTATGGCTCAGTGTTGGAGAGGAACCGCGGCAGTGCACACAGGTATATTCCATGTAGGCTTTACAGAGAGCCTACACAGATTTTATTGAATCCTGGCAAGTCTGCCTGGTCAAATGCTTCTAAAAAATACTGACAATCTACTATTAGATTTGATAATGACTATTCATCTAAAACAATGGAATTAAGAAAAAATGTTGCCACTAGTTAAGTCAGTAAAAACAATATCAAAGCTCAATTAATTTTTCCAGTAAAAATAAAAATGCATTTGGCTTCTCTTACAAGAACTTTCAACAACTTAGCAGAGGTGTTTTCTTTCCTCAAAAATAATAATATAATCCCCTTAACTGATGACATTGACTGGATTTCATTTACCCCTAAGAGATCTTCAGAAAAATCCAACTGATCTGAAGTTAAAAAGAAGAAACAGAAAATAGACTTACCTATTGACTCTCCTATCAAGAAATTATAATTGCTTTGTTTTTTTTCTCTTTTCCTAAAGGGAATATATATATATATATATATATATATCATAAAAGGTCTTTTATTCATATATGCATTCATAAGATAAAGATTTTTTTTTTTACTTCCTTACATACTGTTTTCTAAAATACTTTTTTGTTTATATACATATATATATATATATGTATATATATATATATATATATATATATATATATATATATATATATATATATATATATATATATTCTCAGCTCATTGTCTTACGAGAATGGTAGCTTGCAATATGTTTCTTTCTGTCATGATTAATATAACTTTTTATATCTTTAGTTTTATCATATTTCTTATTATTTGCTTAATTAATCTATTTCTTCTCTTGCTCTTGCTTATATATTTTATTTATACATAGACAGAATGACAGGTTATTTAATATCTGTCTTTTGCACTTTTACTATTTGTATATTTTTATGTCTCTATATCTTTAAATATATGGCTATGAGGCAGTGAGATTAGAGGGCTTTTTATGTCGCCAAACTGTTATTATCTTATCTTTCTTATTCTCATGAGATTATTTGTTATTTGAGTTTTAATTATTTCTTATTTTATATTTTTGTTACATTTATTATAATAAGTATAGAGTCTTTAGTTATTGCACATATACCAAATTTTTTAAAGATGTTTACGTTTCAGGAAGCAGGTAACTGCAATGATGACAGTGCTGTGTGTGCTGGTCCAGTCTTTGGCCTTAGGGGTTGTGGAGATTTGCTTGTGAGTTTCTGATCAATGCTTATTTATATGGTGTATTGTTTTGCTAGTTTTCTTTTCAACTTTTTTTTTTTTTTTTTTTTTTTTTTTTGGTTTTGGTGTTTTAAAATTGTGAGGGATTTCAGAGTTGTATTTAGATGGGGGTCTCTTTGGGGATGTTTCACATCAGATTGAAGTTTGGAGGTTCTCTCGGGCCATTGGAAATGGATTTCATACATTTAACATTTGTGTTTTGTTTTAAAAGCTGGTGATGTCTCATTTTGTTCTTGGCCTTCTGTTGAGTGTCTTGAGCTTTCTTGAGCTTTAGCATTCCTCTATAAAGTGTGTTATGTGTGAGAATGTAGCTCATATTGCAACATCTATAAACTATAAATATGTTTCAGTTAATTTAAGTTAATAATTCATAACAAAAACTATACCTTTGCAAGATAAATCCTGACAATCCATGAATGTTTCAAGGTCAATATCTAGTGGAATAATATTATACTGCAGTTGCATAACATTAGACTGCAAGCCTAACCATAGGATATCTACAGCAGCTCATTTAAACCAGGTGAAAACAATGTACTGCACTCACTTGTAACAAGATAAATTACCTGGTCTGTGTATAAGGTGATAAGATATATAATCTTAAAATTGTTGTATGCATTTTTAGCTGTAAAGTCTTTTGTTCTAAGTAGATGGGAGCAAAACAAAGCAATCTCCAAAGGGGAAACATTGGTTTTGACTCAAAGGAAGAGGTGGCTTTCAATCTACCTATATGAGTTTTTGTATGTAAATAATATCAATCCCAACTTTTTCACCTTTCTTTGGAAAAAGAAACAATGATCTGGGGCCACATTATCAAAAAAGGACCTCTTTTAAGAAATGGCTAGAAACAATGGATCGAATTCTTGTTCCTGGGTATAGTGATACCATATCTGGTGATCATTGAAAGTCGGCATTTATTTTGCAAATGTTTGTTTGGTTTCATACCTTAATTTAATTTTTTTTGGGGTGGTAACCTCTTTGTTTAATTTTTTCTTGAAGTTATATGGCTTCTTATGTTGCTTCTTGCATCACTACAGAAATGGGATGTTCATAAGTTCATAGGTTCATAGGTAGGTACTAGGCTATCGGCCCTGGGGCCTAAACAACCCAGCCAAAAAGGTACCCTGGCTTTTGCCACCCAAGAAAATTATTTTCCTGTGTCACTGTCAAGCAGAGCCACACAGGTGATCCCTGGGGTGAATTTCCTATTTCCCATCCAATCATCAAAATTTTTCTTGAAGAAGTGCTAATGAGGAGCTTTGTTTGATATAGATAGGTAGTATATTCCAGAGTATGGGAAGTCTCTGGGACAGGAATTTATCCCTCCGGCATGTCCTGTTTATTGTGGTGACAAGGTTTAGGTCCCTAGAGCGTGTAGCTCAGAGGGATTGGGATTTCTTTAAGTGGAGCATGTCCAACAGCTCTGGGTTTGACATAGCTTTGTATGTTAGGCAGAGATCACCTCTGAGTAGGCGATATGCGACGGAGTAAAGCTAGAGTTTTTTGAGATGGTCTGCATAGGGCATCTGTTTGAGGCCAGTAATCCTCTTTGTGAGGTATTTCTGTGGCCTTTCCAGTTGTTGTAGATGTCTTGTGAGGTACATACCAAAAGGGGTATTGTACTCTATAATGGGTCTAATGAGTGATGAGTAGAGGGGAACAATGACCTCTTTTTGTCTGGATGAGAAACCTTTTGTGATGAGGTGTGCCACATAGAAGAATTTCCTGACTATTTTGGTGATGTGATTATCAAAGGAGAGATTACTGTCCACCTGTGTCCTAAGGTCTCTTATCACACTTTCGGTGTTAAGTATACTACCGCCTATGTTGTAGTTCATGGGTACAGAGTTTTTTACCAAAGGGGATGACAATGTACTTTTTGGCATTGAGCTTGAGACCATGGCTTTGGCACCAGACATCTGTCTCAGTGAGGCCCTTTTGTAGGATGTCCACATTGTTAGGAGTTTTGATTATGGCTCCTAGTTTGCAGTCATCTGTGAACTTCGTTAGCCAAAGGCCTTCTGTGTTAGCCTGTACTTCAGAGAAGTAGATACCAAACAGGAGAGGAACCAGGACTGAACCCTGTGGTAGTCCACTTGTCACTGGTCTGAAGTCGGATTTGGAGTCTGCTACTTTCACAGTGTGGGTTCTGTCAGTGAGCCAGTTGGCAACCCATTTTGTGACATAGGGATTTATACCTAGTTTAGTGAGTTATCTATAATCCCAGAGTGGGGGGATGGTGTCAAAAGCCTTGGCAAGATCTAGATAGGCTGTGTGAACCACTTTACCCTTGTCTACGGCTTTGGTGACTGCTTCAAAGTAGTCTATCAGGTTTAGGAGAAATGATCTGCCTTTTACAAACCTGAACTGGGTAGGGTCCAGAGTTTGGAGATTACCAATGTCTTTGTTTATAAGTTCCATGATGATACATTCCATGGTCTTGCAGACCAGGCTCATCAGGCTAATGTGGCGGTAGTTCCCGGGGTCCATGGTGGCTCCCCCCTTATGGAATGGGATAACTGTCACTGTGCACCATTCAGCAGGCACAAAGCCTAAGGTAAAGCTATGATTGAACATGGTACTTAGGTGGGGTGCCAGTTCGTTCTGTAGTTCATGTAGAACGCAGCCTGGGATGTTGTCTGGTCCCATGGGTGCTGTGTTCTTGGCTTTGGAGAGTGTGGTTTTTACCTGTGCAGCCGTGATTACAGAAACTTTGCATTCTTCCGGTATAGAGATGGGCTCTTTAGGGGGTGAGATGGGGGTAAAGTTAGCACTGAACCTATCTGCCAGGATGTTGGCAATATCAATTGGGTCTGTATATTTAGCTTTCTATCATAGGTAGGTATATTAGGTAGATCTGTTGAAGTCTGTATGACGAAAGCGCTTATCTATGTGGATTAATTAAATAAACTACTATTCTTATTCTCTGTGGACTAGTTATTGGCATTCAGCAGTGCTTTTGGTTTCTGTATATTTAGCGCCATTGTGCTGTAATTCAGAGCAGATCTGAGTATTGCCATTGAGATTCTTGACATAGCTATAGAATGCTTTGTGGTTGTCTTTAGAATCAGTGGCGATGTTGTTTTCATAACTAGCTTTGGAGGATTTTATCAGGGATCGCAGCTTCTTACTGAGGCTGACCATTGAGCTCCTCCACTCATGGGATTTTACTTTCTTTTGCAACAGTTTCGTCCTTCTGTTGTACAGTTTGTTTATGGCAGGGTACCACCAGATCGGCTTCCTTTTTTTGGAGGATAGCATCATTATTTTGTTTGGGATATCACAATCCATGCACTCATGTAAGTGCTTATAAAGTGCAATTGTGTAGGATTCAGTACTCGTAACTGTATTGTCCATCTGCATGGGTGTCATGAAGTTCACCACTTCTGTCTTAAGAAGCATGAATTTGGCTTTGGAGAAAATTTTTACCATGGTTTCCTTAATGGGGGGTGGAGGCAGGATGTGGATATCTAGGGTAATTAGCTTTTGGTCGGGTCGGACCAATGAGGCATTGACTTCAGGTGTGGAACACTGGTCACTCATGTTGGTAATGACTAGATCTAGGATATTGTTGCCCCTGGTGGGGGTGTGGATAAGTTGATCCAGGGCATTGGAGTTTATGAATTCTAGAAAGCGTTGAGCGCAGGAGTTGGCACATGAGTAGTTTTCCCAGTTAATGGCGGGGTAGTTGAAATCACCCATTATTAGGGTGTTTGGTTGAACCCTAATATTTTCCAGTACATCAAGAAAAGAGGAGTGGGAATCCTGGGACATGGTGGGTGATCTGTAGCAGGCTACAATTTGGATTGCAGTTTTGCCTAGAGTTAGTTGCACTTGGATAACCTCGGCTGCATTATGCTGAACAACTAGCCTGGAGGTGTGGATATCCTTAAGGGTCTATATTATATCCTCGAACGCTTAAAAAAGCGAACGCTGATTGATCAAACTTATTTTCGTGAAACTGCAAAATATCGAAGCAGCAGAAACTCAAATTTTTTCCTAGGGAAAGAATTTGGTTGTCCATTTCTGTTGCTTCGGTATTTTCAGTGTTATGGTGGAAAGTTACCGGTCAGATTCAGGTAAGTGTGCGATTGTGTGGATGTGAGTGTTAGGGTGATTTAGGTGAGTTAGGGTTAGGGCTCGGGTTAGGTGTGTGTGCGATTGAGTGGACATGAGGGTTAGAGCGTATTTAAGTGAGTTAGGGTTAGGGAGCGGGTGAGGTGAGTGTGTGATAGTGACGGACCTTAGGGTTAGGGTTTGGGTTAAGGTAAGTGGGTAGTTAGTGGTGTGTGCATAGTTTAGTGTAGGGTTAGGTATCAGATTTTTAGGTGTATGTGTGTGGATTTCTGTTTGTTTGGTGTGCTTGTGTTGTGTGTATGTGTTTTGGATCAGCGATTTTTTTCCCTGGGAAAAAAATCATTGATCTGACAGTTCAAGATTGTAAGCTTTTGCTTAAATTAGGTCGATCAATCAGCGTTCACTTTTTTAAGCGTTCGAGGATATAATATAGACCCATCCTTAATGAATATGGACACACCTCCGCCTTTGGTGTTCCAGTCCAGGTTACATGGCCGAAAAGTGTGGTATGAGTTTTAGCCTGGTAGTGCAGGGGTGCTCTCTGGAACCTTGAACCAGGTCTCAGTCACTGCACAGATATCGAATTTCTCCATTTTAAGGAGTGCCTCGAGTGAGTGCATTTTGAGATTTAGACTTCCAGCATTGAGTAGCATCACCCTCAGTTTTTGCTTGCCTGTTCCTGTTACAGTGGTGAATTTGTTATTTGAACATTGCCTAAAAAAGGAACTATAGGGGCGGCAAGAACCTTAGCCAGTATCTGGAATCCCAGGGGTGACAGGTGCAGGCCATCTCTGGCAAAGCATTGTGGTCTGTCGACCATGTCATCCCAGGCAGACAGATACTGAATCCCTTTAGAATGCCACCAGAAGCTTAGCTAATTGTTGAAGTCAATCATTTTGTCCTTGTACTGTGGCATCATTCTGGGTGATGGCAGAATGCTACTCAGGGCTAAGGTCATAGCTGCCTGGGCTACACGATCGGCGAGATCTTCCCGTGTGTCTTTTCATGTAGTCCAGGGAGGTATGTCTCAGGTCGTTCGCACCAACATAGACAATGACAGAGTCATATTTGTACTTGTTGTGGAGTAACCTGAGTGCGTGGGTTATGTGGCAGATCCTGGCACCCGACAGGCAGCTGACAGTAACCTTCTCCTTGTTTAGCCTGGTGAGTGGGGCATCAGTGTGCCTGACTATAGAGTCACCTATGACTAGAGTGTTAGGTATGTTGTTTTGCCTTATTGGCTGTGGTTGAGTGGCACACTGAGTCTGCAGGCTATGTGTCATTTGGGTTGCGTTGGGGGGTGGAGGTTGCTTGCATTTCTGCTTTGGAGGTCTCTGTTGCTTGAGCAGATTATTACTGAGAGCCTTCGTGAATGTTTTTGTGTTTCTATGTGTGGATTTTGGTGGTGTAGATTTAGTGAGACTACGTGATGAGTGTGGTGTGGTGCAAGTGTTTACCTTCTCCTCTTGACTGTCAAGTTCAGTCTTGATTGGAGAGAGCTTTGCCTCCAGTTTGGCTAGATAAGTGCATCTCAGGTTGTAGTGCTGGGTGGTAGGAGGAGAGGGTTGTCTGTGTACATGAGGCAATTTCTGCATTGCCCCAAGATGCCCAGATTCATCAGATAGACAGGAAAGAACACTGGGAGCTGACCCTTGGACATGCCTGAATAAAGAACTGTTTTCCTCTAGATAAGTGAGGAAAGTGAGTACAAGAGCTGTTTTTCTCTAAGCCAGTGAGGAAAGTAAGTACCAAAACTGTTTTCCTCTAGGTAATGAGGAAGGTTGAGTGCTGTAGTAATTAGTAGGTTATTTAGTGCTTACAAGTTCTGAACAAGTGCTGATCACGAATAAGCAAATTCAAGTGCTAAAACTAAGAATCAGTATCTTGACTAAACTAGTTTCAGGAAAGGGGGGAAACAAGTGCAAATGCGGGCTTTTAAATCAGAAAGTTGAGAGACATGGAAAAACTGCCCAAACGGCCAGTAACTACAATTTCTGGACCAGAATCACTCCTTATGTGGTAGATAGGTTACCTAGTGCTTACCACTCCCACTGATAAGCTAGAAGGCTTCCCTCCAACACAGAAAGGTTGGGAGGGCTCAGAAGCTTACATACAGTCCTGGATACAGCAAATCTGAATCTGGACTACACTAGTTGCAAGAAAGGTATATATATATATATATATATATATATATGTATATATATATATATATATATATATATATATATATATATATATATATATATATATATATATATATATATATATAGAAAACTAGCTAAAACAGCAGTAAAAGCAATTCAAATGCAGTCCAAGCTAACACACTTGAGTATGTCGCAATGTTAGACCAAACAGTTTAAAAAATGCAATTCAATTAAAAATGACTAAAAACAAGTGCAGGAGTTTATTAGGTAGAATGAGGTAAAGAGATGGGACTGGGGGGAGTGTCCCAGATCAAATCTACAGTGGGGGCGGGCAACTGCAAAAGCCTCCAACTTTAAAGAACAACACAGGAATAGGGAGGGTAGGTATGGGAAAACCAACACCTTCAGCAGTGATCTGAAAAACTATACAGTGAAGCAAAAATAACAGTGCACAACTCTGAAGTCAGCCAGCAATGATATAAAATTAGTCAAACAACAATTACCAGTACACAATTCTGAAGTGCCAGAAAAATATACTCAGCTCTGTATATCTCCAGATAGTTTGAAGTGCACTCTGTCAGGACACAGGAAGGCTCCAGCAATGATATGCTATAGTGATATGACATCTATAATGAATTATGAATGACAACTTGAGGCTAACGCAGAATTTTTTTGAAAAAGCTTTTCAATATAATGTCTTGTCAGACTTATCAATAAGCTGTAACTTGCATGTAAACAATTCAATGTAAAGAGTCTGAACTTAATAGTAAGTGAAAGTTGCATGTGGTTTTGATTAAGATAGTTACCAAACAATTGTAACATAGAAATATCTGAGCCAGCAGTCATCTAAAAATCTCCACAACAGTTCAGCATGATAGTAAAATACATAAGATTAGCTATTACAGATGTAAACATGCTCTAGTAACTCATCCTTAAATCTGTGTAAGTGGTGGCAACAGTTGGCCCCATTGTTGTCACACACTGCTGCAGGTAACACTTGCCATCAGAATGATACACATTCATCTCTAGAAACATTTGGAGAATATTTAACAAAAATCTGATTAAATGTATCAGGGTAACTTTTCCTAATATGTAACCAAAACTTAACAGCTTTAAGTCTGACCTGATATGGAATAGAAGTATATAGAGTAATCACATCCAGATTGCATACATATGTAGTGTTATCAACATATATTCCATAATAGTTACAATTTCTGTTGTGCTCTATTTTCTTGCCCAGTCACTTTTAATTAACAGTTTAAAACAATGTTAAAGATTCTGAAAGTGAGAGAGACAGCATAATCTGAAAACTGCACAGAAGAGTCATGTAGCTAGTTATGAGTAAATGACACTTACAGTGCAGTGTACATCCATTTGGTCTTTCATGCTCCCCCAGAGACTTTGCCATTATGTTACTAATAATAGTGAAGGCAGTCAGCAGGACATTTTTGTAGACTTTTTCAACCTGCATAATTAATTACTGGTAACCCTTTCCCTAGGTTTCTGGTGGTGCACTACCTTGACTACATTGGCTGCAGTCATTTTGGAGGAAATTCTTAGCTAGGAGAAGTCTTTCCTTCTTCTACTGTACTGTATTTGTTTTGCAATAGAGATCCTGGACTATTTCTACAAATGTACTCTCCTCATTGTACAGGGATCCAAGGACAGTGGAGGGAAGAAAAGGAGAAGAAATAATCTCATTAATTATTTAAACTCTTATGAGAAGAGATTATTCTTTGTCTATTGTTCATTAAATGTATACTTGTTTACAACAAACAACGTTAAACAGCTGAATGAGCTTTAATGGATGTTGCTGGGTGCAGGTGAGGGGCTGTAATTGTTACTTGGTATTGAGCAGGGTAAGCTTTTGGTGACCGGGGCTTTTGGGCAGGATGAGCACTTCTTCAGTGCAGTAAAAGATCTCTGGTTGTGCTGGGGAAGTTTGTTCTGCTTGGATGTTTTGTATGCTAGGGGTCTGCCTTGTTCTGGTATTGGGTCAGTCATGGTTCTTTTTCCTTGTATTCTGTGACATCTTACTTATATATCACAGTAATTGTTGTACTGTTTTTTTGAAATATATTGTATTGAAGGGCTTTATGTCCACATTCCTTATTTGCATGACTAAGTCAGATAATAAATACATTCTTACAGTACATGTTATATAAACATCTAATATAAAGAAAAGGAGAACGAGGGAAAGGAGGAGGAAGGAAGGGGAGGAGAAACGGGAAAGAAGGAGGAGAGAAGTAAAAAGGAAAGAGTAAAGTAAAGCAAGGGGAGAGAACAAAAAGAAAAAAAAAGAGAAGCAGAAAGGAAAGAAAGAGAAAATGCATATGTACATTGCAGGTATTTTCAATTTTCTCTATCTACACATCTAAATATCAGTAGTTACTAATATATTACTCTATAATTCAAAGTAAAATAATCCAATGTTTTGTGTTTAGTTTGACTCTATAATTCTACTGATACAGATCTATTTCATTTTTTGTTTGTTTGTTTGTTTTTAGCTATGTTAAGTCTGGAAGTGATAGTTAAAAATGAAATACGTAGATTCTTTTTTATTTTATATACAAGTTATTTAGTTGTATACTTTAAATCCTAATAATTTATTTTTTATTATTTAATTCCAGTCTATTATTCATAAGTATTTACATTTCTAAATAAATATACTATTTATCTTTTTTATACAAGAGTTCCCACTTAATATTAGCTCACTGCAAAGCTTATGAATTGTCATTGATATTTTTCTCATTGGGTTGGTGATAGAGAGTATAGAGATGTTTTTTTTCTCCTATAGACTGGGAATCATAGATATTCAACGTTTAGATTTAACTTGTCAAATATTTATTTTTTATTTAAATTCCTTTTTCTTTTGCCTTAGATACTTTCTTTTATCTATAAAATAAGCACAAGTTTATTTTCATTAACTCGTATTGTTCTCTTTACCATGTTATTACTTTCACTTTTTTTAAATTTACATTCAATTTTTAAATTACTACAGATTTCAGTAGATTATCTTTAAATGTTAATGGTTTAAATAATCCTAAAAAGAGGACAAATTTGGTAAAATACCTATACCGAATAACCGTCTTGTAGTGCTTCTTCAAGAAACTCATTTTCAATATGAAAATGAAAAAATAACTGGAATTCCAATAAATATTTAGTCTTAGCTCAATCCTCCAAAGAAAGTGAAGATCTGAATATACCGGTATTTAAGGTTCAAATGAAACAAATGTTGTTCTGATGAAATCCCCAGTCAGGGGATGAAAGCGCTCAGTCCGGTGGTTTCCAGTTTTACTATTAAAGTTTATAGTATTGCTGAATTCTTTGGTTACTGCTATTTGTGTTCATCTACACAAGAAAACCTTTTTGAGATTTCCTGACTGCTGACAGTGCGTGTTTTCTAATGGTGGTTTTTGGACATTTTATACATTTATTTAGTCAATATGAAAATGAAAAAATAACTGGAATTCCAATAAATACTAAGTCTTAGCTCAATCCTCCTTTAAATCTAAAAGAAGAGGAGTAATTATCTTGTGGGGGGAAGAGATACAATTACCTCATATGAGGAACAGGAGGGCTTATTTACTTTAATCATCATAAAATATAAAAATAGAATATGGACACTTGTAAATTTATACTGGTTTCCAGGTAAGGGTGTTAAATTAGAAAAAACATGTTTGATTTCATAATAAATAATTATAATGGAAATTGAATTATAGGTGGTGATTTCAATTGTTTAATATGTAACTTAGAATGCAACTCTTCCAAAAAATGTAAATTCCTTCCCATTTCTAAGTATTTGAAGCCTTGGCAGAATTTTTCAACATTAAAAATACATTTTGTTTTAAAGATGCTAATTCATTGAATTTTACTCATTATTGTTGTAATTCTGGTAGTCAAACAAGAATTGATTAATTATTGTTTTTATGCTATTATTTCTAAAATAATTGCTTTTAATATAATGTCATGTCCATTTTCTGATCACAATGCATTAGATCTAAAAACAGAAACAGATCTTAAAAACTTGTCATATATTACAAGAATACCAGGTTATATTAATAAAATAAAAAATAAAAAAAATATTACTTAATGATACTTAATGAAATATATAATTTTATGCTCTTTAATAATACTCCAGATTCTAATTTAGTTATGATTTGGGACTCTTTTAAAGCCTATATTTATGTTTGCTTAGTATATCAGTACAAGCATAAACTGAAAGAATGGAATGGGGAATTATTAGATATTTAAATAAAATTAAAAGAAAGTAGGAAAAAGGGTGAACATGATATTACATCAACAAAGAGGAACTAAAAGTCCTTAATAAAATGTTTAATGAGCTGTTTTCCAGTAAAACTGAACTAGCAATGGAAAAAATTAACATAGTTTCTTACATGGGATTTCCTAAACATTTATAAAAGTGAATCAATTTCAATTTAGTATGAATAATATTAAAGATCTAATAAAATCAGTAACAAATAAATGTGTGCACAGAAAATGGGGACATTTTAGAAGCTTTTAGAACTTATTACTTATCTCTAAATCAAAATGTAATAAATAAAGTAACAGATGTAACATCTAGGATTGATCAATCCTTTATAAAATAAAAAAAACACTCCCTTACAGAAAAGTAACTTACTAAAACCTATAATTCCTGGTCTCTATATTGGAGATTATTCATTTGGAAATTCATCCATAGAGTTTTTTTGACTCCTAATGGATGTAATAAATATTGTAATGCTAATTGGTCACACATGTTTTTTTGATTGTCCCATGGGATGTACATTTTGAGAAAGATTGAAGATTTTCTCAAAGCATTATGGTGTGATTATTTTATGCTTACAGAAGAACTAATTTAGAGATCAGCAATCCAAAAAAATACTTTTTTATTTCTTTTTAACTTGGACATTTTTTCCAGTAGCTAGCAAAATATCACAAGAAACTTAGAAAATACTTTATTTCCACAATTTAAAGATGTTCTTCTCTCCATAAAAGAAACTGCTAAGAAGAACAGAATTTATCTTAACAAACTCAAAAACAATAATTGGTTGAAAGCATTTGCCCTCATTGAAGCTTTTTCATCATAAACGTTATTATCTTTTTTTTCTTTACTCATAGTTTGTGCTACTTGAAGATATCTTATTCTCAGGCAATTTGTGTATAGTGTAAATAGTTTGTTTTGCTTCTTTTTCAAATTTAAATTAAATTTTTAAATTACTATTTATTTACCTAGATTATCTTTAAATGTTAATGGTTTAAATAATCATAAAAAGAGGTCAAATTTGGTAAAATACTTATATTGAATAACCATCTTGTAGTGTTTCTTCAAGAAACTCATTTTCAATATGAAAATGAAACAATAACCGGAATTCCAATAAATATTTAGTCTTAGCTCAATCCTTTTAAAATCTAAAATAAGAGGAGTAGTTATCTTATGGGGGAAAGAGATACAATTACCTTATATGAGGATTATTTACTGTAATTATCATACAATATAAAAATATAATATGGGCACTTGTAAATTTATACTGGTTTCCAGGTAAGAGTGTTAAATTAGCAAAAAAAATATACATTTCATAATAAATAATTATAATGGAAATTTAATTATAGGCGATGATTTCAATTGTTTAATAGTTAACTTAAATGCAACTCTTCCAAAAGATTTAAATTACTTCCCATTCCTAAGTGTTTGAAGTCTTGGCAGAATTTTTCAACATTAAAGATACATTTTGTTTTAAAGATGCTAATTCATTGAATTTTTCTCATTATTGTTATAACTCTGGTAGTCAAACAAGAATTGATTAATTATTGTTTTTATGCTATTATTTCTAAAATAATTGCTTTTAATATAATGCCATGTCCATTTTCTGATAACAATGCATTACCTCTAAAAACAGAAACAGATCTTAAAAATTTGTCATATATTACAAGAATACCATGTTATATTAGTAAAATAAAAACTATAAACTTGTGTTACTTAATGAAATATATAACTTTATGCTCTTTAATAATACCCCAGATTCTAATCTAGTTATGATTTGGGACTCTTTTAAAGCCTATATTTATGTTTGCTTAGTATCTTGGTACAAACATAAATTGAAAGAATGGAATGGGGAATTATTAGATATTTAAATAAAATTAAAAGAAAGTAGGAAAAAGGGTGAACATGATCTTGTATCAACAAAGATGCACTAAAAGTCCTTAATAAAATGTTTAATGAGCTGCTTTCCAGTAAAACTGAACTAGCAATAGAAAAATTAAACATAGCTTCTTACATGGGATCTCCTATACATTTATAAAATATCACAAAGAGAATCAAATTTCAATTTAGTATGAAAAATATTAAAGAACTAAAAAAAGTAACACATAAATGTGTGCACAGAAAATGGGGACATTTTAGAAGCTTTTAGAACTTATTACTTATCTCTAAATCAAAATGTAATGAATAAAGTAACAGATGTAACATCTATGATTGATCAATCCTTTATAAGATAAAAAAATCACTCCCTTACAGAAAAGTAACTTACTAAAACCTATAATTTGTGGTCTCTATATTGGAGATTATACATTTGGACATTCATCCATAGAGCTTTTTTGACTCCTAATGGATTTGCTAAGTCTAATTAAGATTCCAAAGTTAAATGTTAGAGATGTAATAAATATTGTAATGTTAATTGGTCACACATGTTTTTTGATTGTCCCATGGTATATAAATTTTGGGAAAGATTGAAGATTTTCTCAAAGCATTATGGTGTGATTATTTTATGCTTACAGAAGAACTAATTTAGAGATCAGCAATCCAAAAAATGCTTTTTTTTATTTTTTTTACTTGGACATTTCTTCCAGTAGCTAGAAAAATATCACAAGAAAATTGGAAAATCCTTTATTGTCACAATTTAAAGATGTTCTTTTCTCCATAAAAAACTGCTAAGAAGAACAGAATTTATCTTAAACTCAAAAACAATATTTGGTTGAAAGTATTTGCCCTCACTGAAACTTTTTCATCATAAACTTTATTATCTTATTTTCTTTACTCATAGTTTGTCCTACTTGAGGATATCTTAGTCACAGGCAATTTGTGTATAGTGTAAATATTTTGTTTTGCTTCTTTTTCTTTGTTGTGTGAATATGTACTATTATTTTCAATTTATAAAATGTTTTTATTTATTCTATTATATTCTGTAATTTTAACACATACGAAATAAATTATTTTGAGAAAAAAAGGAATGTAATAATAAAACATTACTATGTATAACCATGGGAAAATCAAACAGATGAAAAAATTAAAGCTATAACAATTAGAAGCAAATGGTGTAATCAGAAAGTAGAATGTCAAGATTTTTTTGTGGAGACTGGTAATAGATATATTGCCAGTAAAAGGAAATATGCCATGTAAGAAGAAAACTGATAGAATATGTTTACATTGTCAAGAAGAAGAAACTATGGAACATGTGTTTTTGAAATGTAAAACAGTAAAATATATGGGGAAAGTATAAAAAGAAGAAATGTTCAAAGATGTAAAAGAAGTGTATAAAATAAACATTATGTTTAAATATGGATATTATTAGAATAGAAATAAATAATATGTTAAAATAATAGATAAAACATTATTTTATGTTATATGGGTTATATGAAATGTATGGAATGAAAGAATAAAGGAAATATTATTTCTAATAGTCAATGGATTTTAACAATATTAAGTAAAATCAGACAAAGATTATGGAAAAAAGGAGTGGGGGTCTAATGGGGATAACAATTTAGTATGGTTGTGTAAACAGATATCAAAAATAGATAGATAGATAGATAGATAGATAGATAGATAGATAGATAGATAGATATCTTTGTATTTTGTAAATAAAATTTATTTTTGCATATAAACAAAGGTCCCTTACTGTTGTTTGGAATGCACATATCCCACTCCTAGCACAATGGTGGCTGAGAGGACAATATGCAATGAGGCAAAGGTTCCAAAAGACACAAAGGCAAACACCAGTACTGTGGAGAATAGTTGTGAGATGATGGAAGATTTAGAAGCAGGTTTCAGCACAATCTGTTTGCTGAAACAAAAAAAAAGGAATCAGCAATTGAAGCTTGTGTAATTAAAACCCTACAATTAGGAGAGTTGTGGGATGATATACTGAATGAGATGATGATGAAGACAGAGACAGAGAATGAAGGAGATCTCTCTTGGAGGGACATTATGGACAAAATTCAAAAAGTTGAAGCGGAATCTGTCTTAAAGGATGAAAGATGGAAAAAGCATATGCAGAAAATGTGAAAGAGGGTGCAATGGGAGTAACAGAAAAGAAAAAAATGGAAGATACTTCTAAACAGAAATATGTGGCGAGGTTTCAAAATAAAGAGGAAAAAGAATTTGACAGGTATGATGTTTGGGATAACTTAATAGTTCATTTGGGTGTAAAAGCTCTCAAGAGGTAAGAACATTTCTTCTTATAAACAAAGAGAAATTTTGTGACATATTTGCAATGGAACATTTTCTTGAGGAATATGAAAATAAGAGGAACTGTAACCCTTGGAACTTGTAATTAATAAAAACATTTAACAGGGAGGCAAAAAAAAGATTCATATGGATTATCAAACAGAAGTAGAAAGAGAGACTTAGAAAAGACATTTAAAACACTTACGTAAAGAAGTTTTGGACATTACAAAAGTCTATGATAAACAAGGTTTATTGAGTGGTGGATGGGACTGTAACATTGTGTTAAAGATAGAAAATGATAAATGTATATATATATATTTCAAAATGATGAAGGAAATAAGGGTGTAATAAAATACTGGAGGTAACCCAAAACATGTTTTCTTTTTTTTTTTTGTGGAAAAGAAAGAAATTTGATAAATAACTGCTATAAAATGTAATGTTATTTTTGTGAGGAAATCTGTCATGATGCAAGAAAATGTTAATTGAAATGTTATAAATGTAAAAAAAAAACTGGGTATTTATGGAAGGATTGTAAAACTGAAACTAATATTAATAATAATAATAATAATAATAATAATAATAATAATAATAATAATAATAATACATGTGAAGAAATAAGAAAATAAAATAAACAAAAAGAAGAAACATTGGAAGTAGAAGATAAATTATATGAAAAAAACAATGAAAATAATAAAAAGAAAAAAGAGAAGAAGGTTTTTGCAAGTAGACCTTGCAATATGTTCAAATATATCAGCAGTGACCCATTTTTATGCATCCACTTTTGAAGCATATCTACAATTTTAATTTCTATGCAGATCATAAGAGTGATAATCTGGTTTATTTAGCAATATGTAAATTGTGTAGAGGTTTTTATGTAGGTAAGACAAATCGTGCACTTAGGGATTGCATTAGAGAGCACATTTATGACACCAGTAAAGGAAAACTAAGAAATGCTGCCTATAAACATATTCATGCAGCTGGCAGTGACCATATTTTTGAATTGTTGGTTTTACAACTATATTATGTTAACTGCAGGGGTGATGATATTAAGTCTCATACAGAGTGTCTTGAGCTTAATTAGATTTTAAAATTGCAGGCTGATAAGGGTTTGGGTCTCAATGAAACTGTTCTTTTAAAGCCAGTTTTAAAGTCACATGCTTTAACCCACTAATTGTGTAACTTTGTATTTAAATGGCTTTGTGTTTCTGTGTAGATTATGGTTTGATGAAGAGTCCAAGTCTGGAATGAAAGCTCTTACCTTTTTTATCCTTCTGTCTATTCATGCAATAAATAGATTACTTTTACTGGTGTGTTAACTGTTTTTTCTTTCATATTTGAAGGTTCTGAAATAAGCAATGAGGAAGACATAAATTAGAAAGTAGTAAAAGGGAAAAAATAATTCTATTGGAAAAGGGTAAAAGATAGGAACATAAATTTTAACAGAATGAGTATGAAAGAAAAAAAAAGAAATGGATGAGAAATAAAAATACAAATATAATTTCTAGAAAGTTAAGGAACAGAAAAAGTAATAACTTTAGAGTGCTTTCTGTAAATGTGAATACTGTTAAGAATGTAGTGAAAGGATAGGGTATTGGAATTGTATAACAAATGTGATGTAGATGTAATTGTATTATAAGATACAAGATTTTTAACAAGTGAAGAAAGATTCCAATCAGAATTTGGAATTTAGGAAATGTTCTGAAATAGGTATAATTTGTAGAAATATAGTAAAAATACTAGATATAACTTTAATAAGGATGGGAAGATTAACTACTATAACAACGGAAAGGACAACATTGTATGCTTATGTTACTTTTAAAGAAAGTGAAAGTTTATTTCACCAGATTTCAGATTATATAGTAATACATATGACTATTATAGTGATGGGAAACTTTAATTATGATTTAAGAGGCAAGCATAAAAATAATAGAAATGATATAAGAAAAATGTTAGAAGTTATGAGATGTGGCAGATTAATACTCTGTGGTAAAAGTTTGTGGACTTACAGAGGGGGTATTTATATAACTGAAATAAATTACTCTATAGTATAAGAAGGTTTAATTATAGTTGAAGAAGAAACAATTGAAGCAGGTTTTGTTGATCAATTAGCAATATGGCTCAAGATAAATGAAAACAAAGATTATATAAAAACAGACAAAAGACTAAAAAGGATAAATGAGAAAACACGGGACAAAAAAGGAAAGATACTAATAATACAGTTATGGAGGGGTCACATTGCAATCAGAGCATTTTATAAAAATTGGTTTATATGGTAGATGACTTTTAAGATAAAATATAAAAAATACTTTTTACAGTGACAGTATTACATATGAAAGTAGGCAAAGAAAAGTATAGGAGAATATATAACAATGCATTGAAAAATTTAGAAAATAATGATAGAGAGTATTTTGGTAAAGAAAAATAATTATATAGAATAAATCAGGAGAAAATTAAAAATTATTAATTAAACAAAGATATTTTTTGCAAGGAGCAAGGGAAGAAGTATTGGCATATTTAAGTAGACTAGTTAAGAAAGATAGAAGTGTAATGAAAAAATAAATGCAAAAAAGAAATAGAAAGAACTCAGGAACAAATTATGAATATTGTAGTTGAATATGTACAATAAGTCAAAAAAGGAGAAACTGAATAATGTGGAAAGTAAAAACATTTTTAGAGAATGAAAATAAAGAATTGAAAAGTATATTACATTTTATGAATTTAGATAAAGTATTAGGACAAGTTAATAATGATTCAGCTACAGGATCAGATGGAAGAGAATACCAAATGTATGAAAATTTAGTGGAATGTCAAAATGAATATCTTATAAAGATTTTGAATGAATGGTTAAATGAAAGTTTTAATTATAAAGAATAATGTAGTGGAATACTGAAATTTATTTGGAAGAAAAAAGAAAATATGATAAAACTTGGAGAACCAATAGTACTGAAAAAATTGTTATAAGATCTTTATGAAAATAATGTAGAAGAGATTCAAAACGAAGATGAAAGGTATGATGGAGGAGAGTATGTATATAATAAAGGGGAAGGGGTGTCAAAATTATTAATGATAGTAAGAGAGACTTTGGATGACATAAATAGAAGAGAAGAAGCTAAACTTATGATAGGGGATATTAAACAAGACATTTGATACAATGGGGCATGAAATTATATGGCCAGTAGTGGAAATATGCAAATAAAGTGAGAAAATTAGGAAATTATGTATGACTTTCTATAGAAATAAGAAAGTAACAATTCTATCAAATTGTTTAAGTAAAGAGGTATTTGTGAGGAGTGTGGTAAGACAGAGATGCTCAGTGAGTGGTATGATTTTTGCTTTAATATTGAATGTGATTGTGTGTGAAATAAATTATAAAATGCAAGAGGCAAGGCACATAATACCTGAAGGGTTAGGAATTCCATTTATGTTAACTTATACAGATGATATTATAGTAATTGCAAAAAACAAGACTTGGATAAAAGATGTAATACTTTGTTTAAATGAGTGTTCAGAAGTAAAGTAAAAGATTAAGTGATACATTTAAGACAGGGGAATACATTTTATAATGAATGAAATTTCTGCCTTAGGTATAAAATTTGGGAATAAGAATGTAAGTAGAATCCAATGGGAAAATATAATCAAACAGTTAAAGGAAATTTGTTTTGTTTTTTTCCTGGAAGACATACAGGTTACCATTCAGGGAAAAGATCAATTGATAAATTCAGTTTAAATGGGAAAATAGCATATTTATCAAGTATATTTATGTTGGCAGTGGTATTTGAAAAATAATTGTTGCAGATTTTTTTTATCCATGTAGGTTTCTAGATTAAATACAGTAAAAATGATATTTTTTATACAAGTAAAGAAGAAGGATGCTACTCTTTCAATAGATGCCATGGGATCTTTTGCTTCCACCTGAGTTACCACCAACTTAAGCAGATGGAGCCTCAGTTTAATGTCTCATCTGAGGGATGACACACTCAGGAGTGCAGCACCCCCTTGTACTGCACTGCAGTGCTAGCAATCAATCTACCTGCTGTAGGAACAGTACCTGCAGCCTTCTGTACCAAACATGATTGTGCTAATTGTTGTACCACTGACACTAGCATTCCTAGACTTGAGGAAAGAATGTTGATTTGGGAAATCCTCTGATAGTCTGAAAACCTGGAAACACTGATAGAATATATGGACTAATGACACATGTATGAACAGTGTTCAAACTGTCAGAGGGGTTTAGAGTGGAAAAGAGCATGTATCAGGGTTTAGTTCTGAGCTCATCACTGTTCTTATTTGTGATGTAATACATCAAACAGGCCCTGTTGATAAATCAGCAAAGCTGCTGCTATAAGTAAGCAATGTGTCACTACAAACAAGCTCTGAACAGGAGCTTCAGCAAATGACACAGGACTGGAATGCTAATCTGAAAGCAGGTATGATTACACTGAATACATGGCATTGGTTGTGGCAGCAAATGGGTGAAATCAGGAGATGTTGATTATTGAGGCAGAAGGGAAAAAATGAGAAGCAATCTGAGGGCAAATGAAGTCTGAATGAAGAGGTCAAAGCTAGAATCAGAGGTGCCATAGTGGCACAAAATAGTGTAGCAAGGGTTGGAGAAAGGAGGCAGCTGTCCTGAGCACAACTTATTTGTGTACAATCAAGGCATTTAAAATAAGTAGAAATCCTGTTTTTTTTTAACTTAAGGAGAATAGGTCTGGCTGTAGGACGCCTACTGCTACACATGTATCAAATGGCTTGTTATGGTGAAATCTGAAGTCCTTTTTATGCTCTTCACTTGAAGAGTTGAGGGGCATAGGATCTACACTGAAAACATTAGGACATCAAGCAGAAGCCAAATTAGTTTCAGTCATATCAAAGACCAAATGGTTTGGTCATGTGCAGAAAAGCAGATAGTGATATGGTAAAGCATATTTGAGGAAGACAGGAGGAAGGCAAGAGGAGACAGTGGAACTTAGCCAAGAGATGGATGGATTGTTTGTGAGAAAACCTGCAACAGTTGAGCATTACTGTGAAATGAGATAAAACAGCGACTCTAAATCAAGATAGGTAGCCACAGTAGACATGACAATCAGATCCCATGTAAAATGGGAAATTGGGTTGAAGATACTGAATATAACCTATGAATAAACATGGGAATCAGATATGAAATGTAATAAGTGGTCTGGTTTATTCTATACTATTAGTTCAATTGCAGATTTATATTGTTGCAGTTTGATAATATATTTAAAATGTTATTTAAAACTTAATGAGGAGGTTTGGTAGTAAAACAATGGGCAGGATTCATGATGGCTTGCACGGAGTCAAAGATCCGTGTAAGACTCCATGCAGCCATCGCGATCCAGGAACAGCCCGAAATCCCGTGTAAGAGACAGCTAAAACGACTCTTACATGGGCAGGGCGTGGATATGCTAATCACCCCACTTGCAGCTGAAAGGCATGCAAATGAGGTAGATTAGCGATCCACGAAGCTGAAACCAGCCCGTGTAAGAGGCGTGTTAGTTGCAGAAATGTACTCAGTTGACAACTGAGTACGTTACTGCAAATAACACAACGGAGCCATGACAGCTCCAAATAAAGTGTGCAAATGTTACAGACAGCATGCCAATGGCCAAATATGTGGCCATTGGCATGGTAAACTGATGCAAACATGAAAAAAAAAATTTTTTTTTCAGAGATCGGCGATGTTTAAACGCAGCGCAGCCCCGCGCAAAGGGGCTGCGCTATATAAAACTGAAAAATGAAGGTTAGAAACTCACAAATATGGGTTTTATGTAATGCATGGATTTGCAATGCAGGGACTAGCAGACCAAAAACAACATGGCCACTGTCTAGTGGTTGCTAAGGGGGGAAGCTAAGTGTAAGACATGTAACTAAGCATAAGTAGGCAATATTATGTAAATGAATGGTAGGATAGTGAATCACACTGTCACATAGCAAATGAGCATAGTCCGTGTAGTGTAAGAGTTAGATAAGGGGGAGTAACAGAGTAGGAGATAGATGACATCACGGGGGGAATGTCAGAAGAAAGCAAGCTCATTGGAGCAAAGTGGTATGTGAAACATATCAATCACACAGCAGAAAAAGAGGAGTGTCAATAGATAAGCATGGGAAAGTCAAGAAATGGAAGGTGTACACTGTGGCCAACACCAAAGTTTCTTACTGTACGTGCACGTGCGCGTGTGTGCGCTGGGAGGCGCGATTAATACAGAGTGCGCGCATGTAAGGCAGAGTAAGCATGTAGGAGCCTGTTTAAAGATCTGTAAACCTGTTTGTGCTGGTGTGCGTGCGTTTTAACCCGAATAAGCAGATCCTAGTCCGTGTAAGCATGTGTGCACGCGTGGTAGCCACTGTGAGCGTGTTTTCGCTGGTATGCGCGCTGCTCCCCCCTGAGGAAACAGAGAGGAAAAGGAAGCAGGAGAAATAGTAGGAAACTAGCAGGGAATACCTGTAGAGGTAGCAGGTGAAAACAATTAGAAGCAGGAAATTACACAGGCAGAATACAAGCCCAGCCCAGCAATTAAAACACTGCAAACAGCATTGCAGTATGTTTCTCTCAAGAGATACTGCAAGACAGGAGTAAGCTAGTAGAAGTGAAAACTGAAAAAGCTGCACTCAGACCAAACATGCTAGGGGCTGCCATAGCTGTCAGAAGGAGACATAGGAGACTTGCTGAGGGTGGTGACAATGGAAATGCTGCCAGACAACCCACAGTGAGGAGACAGAGAAGAGTGTACAGGCCCAGGGTCACCTACCAGGGGTTACATGAGCTGGAGATAGTGGAGCGCTATAGAGTGAACAGAGACCTCCTGCAGCAAATTGTCGAGCTGTGCAAGCCACGCCTCACACACAGAACCAACAGAGGGGAACCCATCCCAGTGGAAACCAAGGTATGTGTTGGCCTAAGAATACTAGCAACAGGTACCTTCCAGAGACCAACTGGTGATATGATGGGGATATCACAGGCATCAGCCTCCAGGGTACTGCACCAGTTCCTGGATGCCATGTCAGCACATGTCGGTGATCATGTATATTTCCCCAATGCCCGTGAGGTATTGGCCAGCAATATGCATCTCTTCCAGCAAATAGCAGAATACCCTGAGGTAGTGGGTGCAATAGACTGCACGCACATATGCATCAAAGCACCAGCCGGTGAGCGGGGTAGGGCCTACATTAACCGCAAGGGCTTTCCCTCCATCAAATGCCAGGTTGTGTGTGATGCCTAGGGCATAATAATGAATGTGTGTGCTGGCTGCCCTGGGAGCTACCATGATTCCCATATCTGGTATTTGATGCAGCTGTACCAGACATTTGCCAGTGGGGACATCCCACATGGACACCTAGTGGGGGATGCAGGTTATGCACTGGAGCTGTGGCTGATGACACCCATCAGAAATGCACACACACCTGAACAGGAATGCCATAATGAAGCACACGCACAAACATGTAATGTAATAGAGAGTGTGTTTGGGCTGCTCAAGTCATGGTTCCGGTGTCTGGACACATCTGGTGGAGCCTTGCAGTACTCACCAACTACATGTACCCAAATTGTCATGGTATGTGCTATGCTACATAATATGATTCTGCGAAAACAGCTGCAGCAGGACCAGCATAGGGCCAGGCCAAACAGCCCCCCACCATTGCCAAGGCCATCACAGGCAGAACGTGACTCGGAGGAGGAACAACCTGAGCCTGCCCCAGTAGGCAGAAGGAGGCATGTCCAGTATGCCCTGGCCTTGGCAAAGAGGCAACGCATAGCACATACACTGGCTCAGTAGGAACCCTGGGAATGATACCACTCTCTGACTCACTCATATAGTAACAGGGATGCCTAAAATGACATAACCTGCTCTCAAACATGTACAGGGAGTGTAGTATGTGCATCCAACAGAGGCAGCCCTGCAGCACCACCCAAGGCATGATTGCCATGTGTTAAGCAATGTAACACCATCTAGTATATGCAAACATGAAGACCCAACCTAACATCTCACCCTCACCAAGCATGATGCCACACTATGAAGACAACAAGATCAAGTACAATAATTGGCTGAGGTATTGCTGTTAGCAAGGGGGAACACATGGCTGACAGCCTGGACTGACATGCCGAGCAAGACAGGATGCCCCACCTGCTAGGGATGGCATGCACCCAGCACACCTGGCTGTGTAGATACTGGCAAAGGCTGCTGTTACCCCCACTGTGCCTGGAATAGGCAAGTCTGAAAACACAAACCCACCAACATAGGTAGCACAAGGGATAATAACCTGGACATAATGCTACCCAATGCCAGAAGTCTAACCTGCAAGGTGCATGCAGACCAAACCCACCACAGCATGGAGAATGGTAATATGTGTTCTGTAACAGAAACCTAGGCAAGGCCCAGAAGAGCACCCTAATACTACCAGGTTATGCCTCATACCATGCTCTACAGCTCCAAAACATGGAACACACAACAATAGGAGTATGGCTACCAGTAATTATCGAGAATAACCACACCCCCAGCTTGGTACCACAGCAAGAAGCAGCATGGACTATCCACGGGCGAGTAACACTGTCTCAAACTGTGTACCTGTTTGAAGCCTGCTACAGACCCCACACACAAACCCAGGTACCCCAGCCAGCCTTTCTGAAGACACTTCAGAGTATGAATGTCCCAACAAATACCAAACAAGGCACACACAAAGTATGACATAGGTGGCAATCCATTATGTATGGAAGAAGTAGTCATGGACCTAGGGACACAAGTGGACGGTAACCTGTCATGTGACACACACATTGCCAAGGTGGCCAGGAAGACCTGCTATATTGCCAACCTTAATATGAAAGGATGCACATGTAGAGCTACAGAGGTCACTGTGCCCCCATACCCTTCCCTTATCAGACCCATACATGACAACTATGCCCCAGTCTGTATGTACCTTACCTTACACATGCAGCAGTCAGAAAGACCCCAAATGTACCCCACCAACAGGATAAAGGGTCCAAACATTGGACATCTGCAGCCTGGCTGAAGAAACCACAGACCAATTCAGAAGCATACTGCACAGTCAGAGGTGATGTATGCCTGATGTGCAAGGCCATGCCCAATCCAGAATGAATGGACATGCTCCACTGCAGAAACCCCAAATCCAGCAGACACACCACAGTGAGATATCTGAACCTCTACACATCGATTAATAGGATGTGCTGGAGGGATAGATCCATAACCCAGAGGCTCAGGACACTCTGGAACAGAATCCCAGTCCATGATAGGCTGAGCTCCACACACAAACTCAACAAGAGAAATCCGTTGAAGTGCATGGGAGATAGCAGGTGTACACTGGGGGCCATCCCTGTGTCACATCTGGGAAAGTAAACCCTACGTGGGCATGATATGCACATTGCAAGGGGTGTTGAGACCCACACACAGTCTGTCCGTGCTCAAACAAGGCCAGGGCAGATAGCGTAGTATGAACCTATGAACCTATGATGATACAAATTGTGCAGGACACAAAGGATTATTACACAGCTGTCCTACCTGATGGTAGGAACCATGGTGGTAATCCACAGATATGCTCTGCAGCACTCTAATATCACAAACAATATACCAAACCCACACACATTGCCAACATCCTACCTAACAGATTCTTTGCAAACTCCCCACCAGCACCTAACTGCAAAATATCCATCCCAGGAGAGTGCTGGCCCCCCGACATTGCAGATGCTGAGATAACAGCCAGCATCCACAAAGCACAGCATACAGCATCAATGGTACCAGATGGTGTCCTGGGTTGTGTCCAACAAGTACTGTAAGAAGAATGGAACAGCAAATAGCATTACTGTGCACTATCAGTCCTACCACAGGATATGTACTCAAAGAGTACAGCAACAGTGGTCCCACACCACAAAGGTGGTGCCTGACTGGATACTGCATACTATCACCCCTCAACCCCGAATATCTAGGTTGGCAAAGTAATGTAGAGGATGATCATGGATCCCGTGAATAACGAGATTGGGTACCTACAGACATTGGACCCTACCCAGTGTGGCTGTCATAGGGCAGATCCTGACCCATGCACATGTCTGACTCATGTGAAACATGCACCAACCCAGTGATGTGAGGAATGTCGATCACACAGCCTATCTGGACCTTGCTAAACCCTTACATACAATACCCTAGTTGGTGGTACAGATAAGCTCACCAGCCTAACTATAAACCCCTATGCAAGTAGATGGGTTGCAAACCAGCTCAAGGACAGAACTGACCTGGCAGACATGCTGTAGCCATGGCAGACTGCAAACCAGGTACAACTGGCATCCCACAAGGCATGGTCCTGGGAACCCTCTTGTATGCTATATCTGTCACATAGGTACAGGCCAACATGGAAGGACTCTGTCTGAACAGGTTTGCAGAGGACGACAAACTGGCCACCATATCAGACCCTCCAGCTGACACAAGCAACCTACAAAAGGCACACATAGAAACACACAAGTGGTGCCACAGCCATGTCAACAAGCTAAATGCAGAATAGGGTATAGTCAACCCCTGTGGAAACACAGTACATGGCCAGAAATTACCACATAGGTGTTAACCCAGTAAGTACATCAGGAGCAATAAGAGACCTGGGGACACAAGGTGATACATATCCTGCATGTGACAACCATGTGTCTGTAGTGGTTACAGAAACATACCATATACCCACCTAATCATGAAGGTAAGCACAGCTTGGTTAGGGTAGGTCAATGTGCCTCTCCAGTCATCCATCAGCAGCCTCACAATTGTGTACAATGGCCCTTCAGGGATGTACTGTAGCAGACACCTGCAGCAACTGGAATGACCACACAAATACCCAACCAGGAGGATTGCAGAGCTGTAACAGATGCCATGTGTCACCTGAGTAAAGTAACTGCAGCTCCACACAGTGCCATAATGCCTGGCTGGAGGTGAACTGTGCCTGATGTATAGAGCCATGACCAACCTGGTATCAATGGACATTTGGCACCATGTAAACACTAAATGCTGGTGACCTATGCAGCTGACAGGCCTGAACCCCAGCACAGACATAAACAGGACATGCTGTACTGATTGGTCCACAACCCAGAAGCTCACTCCACTCACGACTAAACTCTCACTACAGGATATCCACGGAGTCCCTCAGTGACTGTCATCCAGAGGAATCATGATGACTGGATGGGAGATGGCAGGTGTACCCTGGATATCACCTGTATGTCATGGGTAGACAGAGGCACAGCACACTAACCGTGACATATGTCATGGCAAACACCAGTAAATGTGTATTGAAGGACAAACACTTTCTGACTAGCATTACAAATGGACTAGGGCACATGGCCATTGTTTGTCACTGTCCACACAAGTTGTGGAATACATTAACAATGTCGGACAATCATGTACTAAGCTGTCCATATCTGAACAAAATGCAACATGGTCATATCTGCACAAGTGGCCCTCAACCAGTCTGGTGTGCTCACTATAAACATTACAAGGAGTGATAGGACTGAAACCGATTATACTGTCCACCACAGTGAAAGTTTTGCACCAGTACAATATACAACAATACAACTGTTTGGTCAGCAGGAAAGGATGATGACAACTGTATGCAAACTATCCCATGGTGACCCTGCAGGCACAGCATAATGCCTGTTAGGTTATGACACACAGCAGTTGGGCAGTAAGAACACAACCTGATGTCCAACACTCAACTGTACATGTGATATATAGATGGCGTCCACACACAAACAGAAATGTGGTGGTCCACAGATCCAAACATAAGGAAAGGTCACACTGGGCATGCTCGCACACTTAGATAAATGAGATGTGGCAGTCAAGAAGCCATACAAACTGTGAACTGGGCATGCTCACATACTTAGGCCATGTCACAGTTCAGCAGTTGCACACACATATCTGGCATTTCTATGTGTTAACACAGGAACCTCCCACAATACAGACATCTGCCCAGTGCACACAGTGAAGTTACAACAGAGACATAAGTAAAGTACTGGATCCCACTCATATGCAAACATCTCCCACAGTACACACGTTGTTTATAGAGATAGGGAAGGCTATGGCAATAAAGACCCACAAACAGTATATGAGCAACAGATATGTGCATCTGACAGGTAAACATATGGCCGTAGAGTGCAATACCTGATTGTTGTCCCTAGGGAATACAGAAGGCTATCCACAGTGTATTTGGCGTATGCCTCCACAGTACAGTAGGCCACTGTGCCTGTGCAAAGTTAATGCATAGATATGCTCCCCCCCTTACTGATGGATAGTAACAGATGTACATACCTCTTCATCCATAATGATGTCAGCACACTATACATATGTCAGGAGCAGAAATTATACCCAGTAATGTGCATAGCGCGCTCCACTACTGCGTCTCTCACTAGTGTCATAACATAGTTAGGTAGGGGTTTGAATCCTGCAAGTGCCCAGTGTGTGTGTGACTGTGTATGGGGGAGTAGTGTGTGCAATTCCATGTGTATGAGAAATGTCCATTTTGGCAACTATTACTACACAAAACATGCTGCATATTCCACTGTCTAAACACTGATGATGTCAGCATCCTATAAGTACAGCAGGAGAAAGCAATCCCCCCAGTAATGCAAATAGTGCGCTCTGCTAATGCGTCTCTCACTAGTGTCATAACATAATTAGGTAGGGGTTTGAATCCTGCAAGTGCCCAGTGTGTGTGTGTGACTGTGTAGGGGGGAGTAATGTGTGTAATTCCATGTGTATGAGAAATGTCCCTTTTGGCAACTATTACTACACAAAACATGCTGCATATTCCACTGTCTAAACACTGATGATGTCAGCACCCTATAAGTACAGCAGAAGAAAGCAATTCCCCCAGTAATGCAAATAGCTCGCTCTGCTAATGCGCCTCTCACTAGTGTCGTAACATAATTAAGTAGGGGTTTGAATACTGCAAGTGCCCAGTGTGTGTGTGTGACTGTGTATGGGGGAGTAGTGTGTGCAATTCCATGTGTATGAGAAATGTCCCTTTTGGCAACTATTACTACAAAAAACATGCTGCATATTCCACTGTCTAAACACTGATGATGTCAGCACCCTATAAGTACAGCAGGAAAAAGCAATCCCCTCAGTAATGCAAATAGCACGCTCTGCTAATGCGTCTCTCACTAGTGATCTAACATAGTTAGGTAGGGGTTTGTATCCTACAAATGCCATGTGTAATTTTGTCACACAGTTTGTCCACGTGTGTGGGGTGTTGTTCCCAATATTGCACGACATACATTATATCAGTAATGTCAATGCACACATGATGTATGTGTGTACCACCTACACATATGTACCTGTGAACTGCAAGAGTTCCCATGTCCGAAGGCTGCCTTATGTGAATACATGGAATATGCATCAGACAACTGTATGACTGGGGTGTTCTGTGCAGGGGCTGCATGTGGTATGTGACTATACAGTGTGGGTTGTAGATGGTGTCATCCCACCAGCGAGGGATACATGATTGGTCTGGAGCATATAGCCCACATGTTGGTGATGAGCAGGTGCAGCATGTTGTCACCACTTGTGGGAGTGGTAACAAGTTGTTCCATAGCAATGCAGGGAATGAATGATAAGACACCTTCAGATAGGGTCTTGCAGCTAGAATAATGCTCACACTGTATGTTTGGGTAGTTGCAGTACAACCAGATAATGGTGTGTGTAGAGACCGTCATATTCCCAGTGTTGTCAGGAAGGCCAAGTGGGTTTCCTGGGTATGGGAGTGTGGTGTGTGCCAGGCTATGAACCTGAAGGCAGTCTAACCCACTGTGTGTTGCACATGGAGAGGCTATGATGCTTTGTGCAGTGCCACCAACCTGGGGGTGTGTGTATCTGAGGTGCCTTTGGATACATCCCCTCTGTTCTGTTTTGGTGCATGTGTAGGGGATGACAAGCATGGTATCAGGAATGACCTGGCACTGATGGGGTGTACCTAGGAGCCTTGTACCAGGAGTCTGTTACTGCACAGATATTGCTGTACCCCATGCTAAGGACAGTTTCCACTGCATGCATCTTGAGGTTTACACTGCTGCTGTTGAGTAGCATTGCTATTAGTGTCCCATCCCGTGTGATACCTGTGTAGGTGGCTATGTAATGTCAGCCTTGCATACAAAGGCAGTATGTGTGTAGCAACAGCCTCTGCCAATATACAACGGCCCATGGGTGACAGGTGCAAGCTGTCCCAAGCAAAGCAATGTGGCATGTCCAGTATGTAATCCCACACTGACAGGCATTGGATCCCCTTTGGATGTCACTGAAAGATACGTTAAGTGCAGAAACCGATGATCCTGTCCACATATTGTGGCAGCATTCATGGTGTGGGTGAAATGCTACCCAAAGCCAGGGTCATACCAGCCTGTGCCACAACCTCAGAGAGCCCCTCCATGTCCCCTAACATGTAGTCCAGGGAGGTGCGTCAGAGGTCATACACACTGGCACAGACAATGACTGAGTCATACTGCTACATGCCTTGGAGTAACTGCTTTGCTTGTGTTATGTGGTGGATCATAGTGCCTGATGGGCAGCTCAGCGTGACCGTCACCTTGTTCAGCCTGGGAGCAGGACCACCGTGTACGTGTCAATAGAGGTACCTCATACAACCGTAGCAGGTGTGTTGTCTAGCCGTATGGCCTGACACTGTTTGGCACACAGGCTTTGTGAGCTATGTGTTGCATGTGCTCTACTCTGGCGTAATGTTTGCTTATGTGTCTGCTTTGCAGGTGTCAGCTGCTCAGGCAGGATGCTATTCTGAGAGACCAATAATGTACCTGTGTGTGTCTGTGTTTGGATTGTGGTCGTGGCAGGTCTATGGGAGACTGGTACTGTATTCACTGTAGTATCCCACTCCACCTGACAGGGAATGCCAGTGCTGTGTAAACAGAGCTTAGCCCTCAGTTTGGCTATGTGGTTGCATCTGTCACATGTGTTGTACATGTATGGGAAGGGGAGAGGGTTGTCTGTGTACATGAGGCAGCTGTAACATTGCCACATGACTCACAGATTCACCAACTGGACCTGAGAGTAGATTGACAGGTGACCTTTGCACATGCTACCATAGCATTGTGACTCCCATACTGAGTAACGACACATAGGGCCAATGGGGAACAAGGTACTCAAGGTGACTATGTGAGGGTGCAGTGCTCCTGAATTGTTAGTGCTGGCATATATGAATGCTGCCTTGAGCAAATGTGAGGTAAGTCATATGCAATGTGTTACAGGCAAGCTACATGGAAACAGGACACACAGTGATGTTCTGTCAAGTGACACATGGACATCAGTACAGTAAGCAACACAGATGTCACTAGGGATTCACAGAGGCACTGTATATCTGCACCGCAGGTGGAATCAGTGTTTCAGGAACATAACAGGCAAACATGCATACAAACAAAGCTACAGTCAGCAGGCCTGTATGTAGACTATGCTACAACAAACAAGGTGTATGACTTCCAGTATGTAACAGTGCATATATGCAGGCACTCTAAGCCAGTACCCAGACATTCCCAGGTCAGACGGGCTGGGTCCAGCCGCAACCCCCACAAGTGTATAGACCACGTACCTTCGTAATGTTGAATAACTGGCCTGATACCCAAGTGCTCATACCTGTAATAATACACATGTCAAATAACAGACACTGAGCCCCCACTCAGCAGTTCCAGACGTAGTATGATGTATGCTACCTGTCCTGGCACCACAGTACCATTGACATCTATGGACCCTCTCCCTCCTGTCATAGTTAGTTCTGCGTTTTGGTGCTGTTATGCATGGTATGAGGTGTGACCTTGTAGTGCTAGTGTGCTCTTGTGAGCCCTGAACCTGCTGTGTAGTACTGCACAGATATCAACATCCTGAAACATCTGCATTGCAGAGTCGTGTGTGGACAGCATGCAACTCGCAGTTGACATGGCCATCATTGAGTATCAATATGTACATTGTTGTATCCCCTGTGCTACCTGTGTAGGTGGCCATCCCTTCACAGCCTCACCACCAGTATGCAAAGATGTGCAGACAGAACACTGTGGTAATTAGTATGGGTGTACAAAACAATACAATGACATTCATACTGTAACTGCATCAGGCATGCTGGTATATACCCACAATGCTATAATTACACTGTACTGTTGTCAACATCATACTATTACAATACGTCTATGTAGTCACCCTGTGCATCAGCACCATGTTAACCTGTTCTTGAACCGATTTTACAGATTGCAGGAGGTGGCACAGTTTCATCATATGCACAGGGTGTGTACCTGGTATGCCTGAGTCTGCCACTGATACAACCAATTGACATGTCTGTGTGTGTGTGTTGGTGAGGGACAGCAGTACAAGATGGGGCAATGTTGATGCAGTGTGTGCGTGTATGCAGTAGCCCTAGATGTTATCACTTTGCATGTGTGTATGAATGCACACAGTCCCACCTCATGGCTGCCATATACAGGTGTTTGTGGACAGCCGCAGACTGTACCTGCCAGGACATACAGATGACTGTCTGTGGCCACGGACACAGTACCTGTGCCTGGCAGGGGTGCTACGGACCATATCAGGTACCAATCCAGACTGGGTACTGTCATCAGAAGCAGGTGTTCATTGACTGGAGACAGGTCCCTGTTGGGACTGTCGAGCACCACGTGCACGTGGTCTCCTGGGGCGGTCTGATGACAGCACAGACCCAGCATTGCTGGGGCTGCTGCTGGCACTATGTGAGTGGCCGCAGCCCTGTTGTCGTCCGTGACGGCTGCCAGTTGCTGCTGTTGCTGGCATACGGCCACGTTGATGCCTCAACCGTCCACCATTGCCCTGGCACATGGACATATAGTTGTGGAACAGATCTAATGTGTCCCCCCAACGTCTATCAATGACCTCGGTGAAGTTGCGGATGGCAGCCGCAACATCACGCATACTGTCACTCATGGCTGTGTGACATGCTCTCAGCTCCCTCAGACCCTGTCTGGTGTACCGTTCCATACGTGACTGTGCCTGCATTACAGCCCGAAACATAGCTGGGGTTGAAAGACCTCTGTGGGCACGTCTGACAGGGGTGGTACGCCCACGGATGCTCCCACGAGAATCCATGGACGTCTGCCTGTGTGGTACCGTGTCAGGGCCCTGGCCATGGCTGCAGTGTGGGGATGTATGTGCCACCGGTACCACATTACCCTGGTCAATGCCCACTGTATCCTGTCCATCACCTAGGGACATTGGTGACAAAGGATGTATTGGCAGGATGACTGTGCGCATTGATGGGGTCAACAGCTGTGTAGTGTCAATTGGCTGACCAATGACGGACCTTGGCACACCTACCTGTGCCATTACACAGGTATCATCATCACTATCCACAGCAGCTGATTCAGGTTCCCTGCTGCATGACACCAGAGCAGCACCAGAACCTGTGGGAGTAAGACAGGAAACACAGTTTAAAATGTGTACACAATGCCACCACTAATGCACACATGCACACATGGGCACATGCACACATGCACACATGCACACATGCACACATGGGCACATGCAGACATGCACACATGCACACATGGGCACATGCACACATGCACACATGCACACATGGGCACATGCACACATGCACACATGGGCACATGCACACATGCACACATGCACACATGGGCACATGCACACATGCACACATGCGCACATGCACACATGGGCACATGCACACATGCACACATGCACACACCTCAGTATATGAGATATCAACCCACAGACACAAACACACCTGCAATCACACACATAGCACTACTGCTTCAGCCTATTATTATTATTAGTATACAGAGTAGTGAAGGTAATGGTATTACACACTCACCAGCATGGATAGGCTGCCTTGCTGTTACACCAGAGGGACCTGCGGAAAAGAGACATTTATCGTCAGTGGGCACAACTGTGCCATTGATACTGTGGGCATGTTACATTTCAGTAGTGCAACAGTTAGCTTCCACAGGTGTACTGCAGATAATGAGATTATCACTAATGCACAATAATTACCAAGATAACAGCTACAAATCGAGGACACACCCCACACATGCATAACCTAACAGTGTACAGAATGGTCACTATACACATGGCATGTTACCTGCACGCTCTGTGTCCTGCTGCTGTGTGGCTCCAGCCTCCATCATTACACATGTATGCTGTTGTTGTTGCTGCTGTGCTGGAGCCACAACACTCAGGAGTAGTCCCTCCATTCTGGTGAGGGGGGGATGTCTAGCCACCCCACCACCTGTAGCAAGCTGCTGCCTGTGGATATCCGATGCACGCTGACAGACATTTCTAATTAAATCACTGCAGTGATGGCGTACTTGCTCATATGTCCGGTTATGTGTGCCTATGTCATTTACCCGATGGACCAGGTCTTGCTATAGTGCAGCCCTCTCCTGCTGGTTATGGCTGGTGCGGGAAAAGAGTACAGCAAAATCCCGCACCAGGCTTTGGTGTATCTCCTCCTCCTCTGTAGCGGAGTAGACTGGGTTCCGCTGGTGAACCATGTCCCTGAAAAGGAGAAGGGAAATATGTCAGCAATATCTGTCAGCAGACTATAGCACACATAATACACATTATACTTGACTGCAGTGATATAACTTAGGCACCATATATAGCATCTGTCTGTCTATTGGGGGATACACATGCACATGACCAGATAGTGCTCATCCGACAACTGTGCAACAGTACCTGGCACACTCCATACAACAGACTAGTATACTACAGCAGTCAACGCACTGTTTCAGGTACAATACACAACCTCACACTGGGGGTTTGAATCAAGGTACTGTATGGGGAACATTATCAGCCCATGCATTGCACATAATGCACGTTACATATTTCACTGGTACTGCACACTACTCTTACTTGCCATAACCCTACCTACACCACAGTGACATACAGGGTAACACAGCACAACATGTGGCAATGTAGTATGTGTTGATCGCAATACCCCACACACATGTCTCTGGCCACACACCAAGGACACACACTACCATGACAGAATGACAGACAGACAGTCATGGTGAGCAATCACACCAGTACACAACATGCACCCAGTCACTAGCACACTCATTCCACCTCACATATTCCGTTTGCAATATGTTAATAGGTGTGCATTGCATCCTAGGTAGGTAGTGTGCTTTTGGCCCTGGGCCTACAGCAGCATACTGTTATGCTACCCTGCCCCTTATGACACATGTTATGATCGTACCTGCTCCTTACAAACAGTTAAACAGGGTGACTTATATGGCATATTACCTATCAGCATAACATTCAGCAGGGGTATGTCTGACATCTACTCATGGGGAGGCTTGCTTCTTAATTCTGTGTGGTCTACTACAGGGTATGTCATATCTGTGGGTAGGGTCCCGTACCTCCACCATGTGCTCTATACTGCAGTGACAAGGATGACAGACATAGGTAATTTGTGTTGTGGATGTTGAAGATGTTACCATGGTTGGGAGACAACTGTCATGGGTGTGACCGAACTATGTATATCCAGCAGTGGTAACCTCTATGTAGGTAGTCTGTGTGCGCTCTGTGGTGTTTGCGTGCATTGACACAGTTACTTGCATATGTCTGTGTCCTTCACCATATTTGTAGCTGTCATGGGAGGTACATACCGTGTAGGACAATGTGGGGTGTGGAGGGGTACAGTGACCTACTTGTCCATAGCTGACACACCATGTCCGCTGACACGCTCCATGTACAGGTATTGCAGGACTAGTGTGCCACTGTGTATATCGATGTGGAGCCTATTGTACACTTGTTGACCCTGTTCCCCCTTGACACATGCAGTGGTGGGCAGGCATGTACATATGTGGTGGTTACTGGTGTCAGTGTTTTTGAATGGGGTATGGTACTCCAGTATCCACACTGGTGTTCACTCCATGCCTGTGACACCAGGCACCTGTAGCAAGACATCTGCACACATGTGCCTCACACAGTCTATATATATATATATATATGTATATATATGTATTGATATATTTATATCTGTATATGGATATATATCTGTTTGTATATATGTATATATCATATGTATATATAGATGTAGATATATACATATAGATGTGGGGAGACAGGGGGAGAGAGTGAGAGAGAGACACAGGGTGAGTGTGAGTGTGAGGGGGTGGGACAGAGAGCGAGAGATAGTCATATACAGACATATCTGTTGTCAGTCAGATCTATCTGTATATGTGTAAGTCTCTACATATATCTATATATGTATGTGTGTATTACATATATCTGTACATACATATTCTACCAATCTCTATGTCTGTGCAGTAAGTGAGAACCTGGTTCAAGGCTCCTGAGAGCACACCAGCGGTACCAGGCTATACCCCGTATCATGCATTTTGGCCCCAGGACTCGGGACAAAACAAAAAGGGAGGGGGTGTGTCCATATTCATGGAGGACACACACACCTCCAGGTTAGTGGCAACACATGAAGCATCACAGGCCATCCAGGTGCAGATAAGCGTAGGCAAACCTGCTATACAACTGGTAGCATGTTACAGACCACCCTCCTGATCTCAGAGACCACAGTCGGCCTTCCTGTAGGCATTGGAGGATATGAATGTCCCACCACACACCATCATATTGGGATAGTGCAACTACCCTAACATACACTGGGTGCATTATTCTACCCCAAACACCCTAGCCCAAAGGTTCCCCGAATTCACTATGTCAAATGCAATGGAACAGCTAGTCACCTCTCCCACAACAGGAGATAATATACTAGACCTGATCATCACAAACATGGGGACAATGTGCTACACACTAGAAGTATACCCCTCACTAGTCACATCTGACCACAGACTAATCACCCTGGATATACATATCCCACCTCCCCCACAACACAACAGACTACAGTGGAAAACCTCTCACATGCCGACTTTACACGTCTTATAACTGAGTTGGTATCCTTAATGGCCACTGGGCCAGTGTAATCCACTTCCCACAATGCAGACACCCTCACACATGCTTCTACAGACATCTCCAAGAATGCATGTATCATGCAATCACAAATGGAACCATGACCCTCTCCACCAAGGGCAGGCATCCTGTCTGGTGGACCCCAGCATTGAACAAATTGTATAACAACAGATGGTAGCTACTGCACAGCAGAGCATACTTCCATAGAGCTATGGCATCTCTCATCAGCAGTAGTAGAAAGATAGGTTTTGTCGTACAAACATGCAAGGCCAACAATGAGAGGGGCATCACTATGGTCACTACAGATAACCACAAAGCCTTCCTCTGCTATGTTACACACCTGGGTGGGAACCCTCAGTTGTGATCACAGTTAGTTCACAGTGACATACGCTACACTGAACACACAGATAATGCCAACAGTCTGGCAGACAGGTTCAGTGCAGGTTTCTACACTCCCTCACCCACACATGTGGAATTACCTATCCCAGCTGACTGTAACCTCCCTGTCATCTCAGATGTCCAGCTGGGAACCACCCTCAGCAGAGCTGTAAACACAGCAGCAATGGGACCCAACGGTATTGCAGGTTGCATGCTACATGAACTGCAAGAGGAGCTACACATGCACATTACATGCTATTCAGCCATAGCCGTACTACAGCATATGTACCTGGACACTGGCATACAGCAACAGTAGTCCCACTCCACACAGGAGGCACCTCTACAGACCCTGGTAACTACCGCCCCATAAGCTTAACCAGCCTGGTCTGCAACACTATGGACAGGATCATTATGTTACCCATACACAGAGACATTGGGGACTTAGACACTTGATCCCACCCGGTTTGGCTTTGTAGAGGGCAGATCCTGCCTTATGAACCTGGTTGACCTTTTCAAATCAGTCACTATAGCCATTGCTGAGGGCATAGCGGTCCATACAGCCTACCTGGACTTGCCTACAGCATTCGACACAATACCGCACTCTGCCATCATAGACATGATCAACAGCTGACATGTAAATCCATATGTCACATGATGGGTTGCAAACCAGCTAACGGATAGAAACCCTATAGTCAACCTCACTGGTGCCATGTCAGACTCAGAGCCAGTCACATGTGGTGTCCCACAGGGCTCTGTCCTGGGACTGCTCATGTTCGGCATATCATTCTCAGATGTGGAAGCAGACATGGGAGGGTAGTGGCTGACAATGTTCAAAGATGACTGCATACTAGGCGCCATAGGCGATACACCTGCTGACACATACATCCTACTGACAAGCCTCATGGACACCAACAACTGGTGGCGGAGTCATGGCCTGACACTGCATGCCACGTAATGTATACTCATACCCTTTTGGACGGACAAGGTACCTACATATTATCACATAGACAATAACCCACTGAGTACAGACAAAGTAATTGGAGACCTGGTGACACTGTGCAATGCTGACCTCTCATTTGACACCCACGTTGCCGAAGTGGTTGGATGGACTTCCTACCTTGCCCACCTTATCATGAAGGGATTCACATCCACATCAAAATGGGTCATTGTACCCTTATACTCCTCCCTTATCAGGCCCATGACTGTGTACTATGCCCCATTTGGTATGTACCTCACCTGGCACTTGCAACAGCTAGGGGGATCCCATGAGTACATCACAAGGAGGATCAAGGGTCTGCAACAACTGTCATATGCTGCCAGACTAACATAACTCATGCTCTATTCCATAGCATACTGCCTACGTAGGGGTAATCTGTGCCTGATATAGTAGGCCATGTCCAATCTGGTAGCGATGGACATGTTCCACCTCATACAATCCAAATCCATCAGAAGCACGACAGCTACGGATTTCAACCTCAGCACACATATGAATAGGACATACTGTAGGGACAGATCCATCACTAAGAGGCTTCCCATACTGTGGAACAGGATCCCAGTTCATGTTAGGCAGAGAGCCTCACTGACACTCTTCATGTGCATTCTTGACAAGTGGATGGGAGATCATAGGTTTACAGCAGGGGTCTTCTCTGTGTTACTACTAGACAGAGGCACAGTACACTAATGTTATTATGTAGGGGGGTCTTCACTGTATCGCTACTATACAGAGGCGCAGGTTTCTAAATCTATTCTATACACTGTCTGCAGATAGCCTAGTACTAAACTATGCCACTGTGAAACTATATCTGTCTATGTATTTCTACATCCCTCTCTATCTATGTATACACATATGCATATTATATATATATATATATATATATATACATACATATCTCGATATACATACATATACACATGTTATATATATATATATATATATATATATATATATATATATATATATATATATATATATATATATATATATATACATACTCCTTTTTAGGTCCACATATGTATACACACAGTAACATACTGCTGAACACCCATTACTGTACCACCTACTTGTACATTACACTACAACCTACATTGCTATGTGCACATAGCTACCATCACATATATATGTATGTGGAGCCTTCAGTGACAGTTTCAGTATGTCCCCGTCCCTATGCACATCCTCATATACATAGATACAGACCAATAACACATCTGGAGGGTTCACAGTATGTACAGTATTATAGTAGTACTTTACATTACCTGTGTTTGTTGCAGCTGTTTGTGTAGGCTTGCAGTTGCTTGGCCTGCTGTCTGCCTCTTTGTTTTGTTGTTTCAGGTTTGTTATTTCTTTCTCTTTCTTTCTTTCTTTCTTTTTTTTTTTTTTTTTTTTTATTGTTTTCTCTCTCCCCCTCTCTCTCAACCTCCAGCGGGTGCAATGACAGTATTGCATGTGTGGACTGGGAGTACAGGATGCTTTTGTAGGTATCTGCACATGTCCATGTGATGGCCTCTGCACCAATTGTTAGCCAGCATTTACTAATTGCATGCAGCCTGTTGTGTAGTGATTGCAGTTCTCACTGTGATTACAGGCCTGTGCTATAAAAAGGTCTGTTAGGTATGCATAGCCCATTCAGATTATCAGGGTGGGGACAATACTAGTTTGCTGTGGACACTGTTCTGTGAGCGTAAGGGTTGGTATGTCTTTCATATTTCAGGCTGTGTTGTAGACACTGCAATGCATGTTGTTCTGTAAGCTGAGTATTCCTTCCTCCAGTGTCCTGTTCTCCGTGTGTATGTAAACTGACACCTACGACTAGTAATACTGTGTATATGGGTGTGTGTGCTTTCCTGTGGGGATTGTGGTGTACCTGGTATATAGCAGTGGCTCTTGCAATCTGTTGCTATGGCTTCAATATTTGGCCTTTACATTCACTCCTTGTATGCCTGCTAGGTGTCTTTCCTGTTATGTGTTGCTACGGCTTTCCTATTTTCCATTTACATTCACAGCTTGTAATGCTTGCTAAATCTGTTTGGCCAGCAATTCCCTATGTATTTGTTGTGGTAGGGTGTTACTGCATGCAGTATGGTCTGGCCATGGTGTGGGCCTTGACACTTACAGGGGTATTTGATCATGCTGCTGAGCAGGCCTCAGGTACTCTCCTGTGCATCTTTTATCAGCCTCATGGAATGGTACATAGCAGTGGGTTACTCCAGTGACATATTCTGATACTCTGCAGTTGTGACTGTGGGTTATTTCAAGCATATGTATTAGTACACCATTTGTGCCGTGCAGGTGGTGCATACCTTCAGTCAGTCATACTTACCATTGCATGTGTAGTTACACCTTTCTGCCTACTGTTAGTACATTTGGCAGGGTGTCAGTGGGGCACAGTTGACATTTGTTTTCACATCAGGGACATCCTTGTAACTCAGTCACAGTTGCTATGTCTGAACTCTTAACTATTCAACTATGGCTGTGTTTATCCTGCTCTGAGTATGTGTGTGGCTTGCCAGATGCTACTGTGACATTATTACCTAGTAGCTACCAACTAGCATGACTGTTTCTCAGCACACAATACTATTTTACAAATCCACTAGATTTGACAGTAAATATACATGACATGCTTTGTGTACTAGACTTGTATATTCCCTTTACATTAATTCCTACTATTTTATGATATATTTCTTTCAGCACTATGTTCTTGTATAGCTGTCATGGCTTAGTGGTAAGTCATACAGACTAGTGTTTCCAAGGTCCTCGGTTCAAGACTGAAGGAGGTATTTTATTTTGCTGCTGAGAAAACTACAGGCCTTGTCATTCAGAGTGACTAAGGCACTTTTAAGCAGTTGTAAGCGGGTTAGAGCTGGTTTGCGCTGAGGTCACGCATGCGCACTGCTGCTTAGCTTCGCGCACACCCGCTTACTACTGCTTAAAAGTGCTTACTCTCACGCACACCAGCGCTATTTTCTTTGAAAGAAAAGAAAATGGGGAGATAGGAAAGTGGTGAAAAAGGGGTCACAAAGAGGGTAGGACAGTAGGGAAACAAGCTCGGGTTTTGCAGGAGGGATGTAGGTAAGGCCCATAGCTGCCCATTTCTTTGTCAGCAACAGCTGTGCATATGTTTGTAATTTGGTGTGACATTTAATACCTTCCACCCCTGAGAGAGGTGTAAGGACAACAATAATACTTGTTGTACAGCCAATTGTAATTGCCAGTTTACATGTCCAGCAGACGTGTGCAAAATGGGCAGCTATGTATGGGGCATAATTTTTTTGTGGGTACAGAGTGCCCTTTTTTTTTTTTCAGGTGAGAGTGGTATGTCAGGTACAGGAAGTCGGTATAGCTGGGGAGGTAGGTTGGGGAGGTTAACAGACAAGACAAACAAGATGCATACAGGGGTGGTGTATGACACATGTGGAGGGATTACACAATTGATGGGGACGGATGTTTGGATATCTCGAGCCCATGAGCCCACAGATGGCAACAGTGGAACTGAGATCCCCACCCATGGACAGTTGCCACTGTGCATTCACTGCCCAGGACGGGGCTGTGCTGGGGACTGTGTATGCCGGGCAGCAGGCACGCCCGTGAGTTGTGCCTCCCGTGCCTCAAGCTGGCGTAGGGGCCCAAGCACAGCGTGCCAGATCTCCCTACGCACCACAGTCCGGACACTACGGAGGGTGAGTGGATGTTCTCCTCCGGCCACGCTTCCAGAGGGGGGATGAGCCCCATCCCCTGCAGTGCTTCCACCCGCAGGTGGCACAGGGCCACCGGAGGAGGGTCCAGCCTGGACACTACTGCCAGGTGCACTCGCCAGCTGAGGTGGGAGAGGTGGGTCCGCTGGAACCTGCCTTCCCTGTCGTCCTATGTTTTGCATTATGTTATGACAGTTTGGGTTAGTAACATACAATACCATTCACAATTAGTTGTAACAGCATGCATTAGTATTCCCATTAACCAAACACCCATAAATTCAAGCCATTGAACAGCAAGCATAACACATGCATAATTTGAACAGCAATACACAATCCAACAACATGCAGGGTTGATTGATGGCAACAGGCCATCAGGTTTGGATGTATGAACAGGGCAGATGCATCAACGTACATGCAAATATGTATGAACCAACAGGACAAATGTCCAGGGGTGTTAATTGTGATTGCACATACCCATTTTACGTGGAATGGATTATTTGTGGTTATAGGGTAGGGTGAAGAAATATTTAATTAACAACTTCAAATACCAATACATATGCTGTACATTTCTACTAGCTGCAGATATATACACACTACAGTTCTGCCTACAGTTTCCTATGTGATAACTACTTCAGGTTGATGATAGGAATGTTACTGCTACATCAATATACATGTCATATTTATTCATACACATTCATATCTGGCTCTGTTCAGCTACATCATCCTGCTACATTTGCTTTATATAGCTATAGACAACTGTGGATGTTTGGTATTTCAGACAACCATACTATCTGCATATTGCAGACTGAGAGCAACATATCCAGATTTTGGTACACACATTCCAGCTTCAGTACTGTTTTCAACACATGTTGCTGTTTGGTTCTGCCTGTCACATTCATTTCATTCTGTACTGACTGCTATTACTACTTTATTGGTGGATTCATATCTCTTTCTCACACTCTCTCACTTGTTTTATTTTTACAATTCAGGATGGTACTTAATTCTAGGCTTTATTGACATGTTTTACCTTTAGTTATAACAATCCTTTCCAACAGTCTCACTTATGTCATGTTTCTGAATTTCAAAAGGGATATATTTCACACGTGTTTTACTCAGCTTCTGCAGCTGTACTTTTCAGCCTGCTGCAGGTTATGTACTATTATATTACAGGTGGGACATCTTTATTTCAGACTTGTTTCATTTTTATGTTTGGATTACAGGCTGCATCACACTTTTGTAATCAAGCAATACTTGCAAACCCTCTTACACTGTTACTTGCACATTTTATTAATTAGTGACTACACTGCACTCTTTTGCTAACTGTCATACTTATATATTTATTTACAGTTACAGGGAGAGAATTACTGACCTGCCTGGTGGCGCAACTGCACCAGCCTATCACCATAGGCTCTACGGTTCGCAGAATGGACACCTGCAGCTGTAATATAAATTAAGTAATATTGGAATACACATCTCCATAATATCAGCTAGGTTACTTTCTTACATAAATAATTACATGTAACTTACTCAGTAGTGGGGCGTTGGGCATTTGCCGGGCCTCCTGGATCCAATGGTTCAGTTGGTCCTGCTTCCATCTCTTCAGGTCCGCATGGTGGCGATGGACCTGCTCACCAGTCCTTGGTATTCCTGTGGCACTGGTGAGATCATGTGCCAACCGGTCCCACGCCTCAGCCCTATATGCTCCCCACAGGACCTGGCCCTGCATGAGTTGGGTCTCATGATTATGGTCGAGGAGCCAAACCATATATTTGGACTCCTCAATGCCCCACCTCTGTGCTCGGAAGCAACTACCCTCTCCTACACCTGACATCCTGGCTGCAAGTCGGTTCTACAATCGGTTATGCTGTGTATTCCCGCCTATGGGGCTTATATATGCCGTTTTTCCCGCACTTATCTGTGATTGGCCATTTTGGAATTGTATCAGCTTCACAAAACCTGCTTTGTCATGCTCCTCTTTCTATTCCTTCCTATATATATGCTATTACTGCATTTCTAAGTGCAACTGTCATGGCTTAGTGGTTCATTACTTTGACTATGGTGCATGGTATCCTGGGTTCAAACCTGGCCATTGCTTTTTATATTTTATGACTGTCTACACAGGCTAGGAGATGTGTCTGTGTAAAGGCAGTTTTGATACAGCTTGCTCAATGTTGCCCGTCGGTTAGCTTGTTGGCGCAGTGCGCAGCTCCACGCAAATGGATCACGCTGGTTTACACGTGGTTTGGCTGTCAGAACGCATATTACGCACAACTCAGCTACAGGCACACAGTTTCAGCGTGTTAAAATGCTGCTCAACCCCGGCCACTCATTTTACACCTATTAAACACTGCTCACCTACGGGCACTCCTTTTACACCTGTTGTAACACTGCTCACCTATGGGCACTCATTTTACACCTGTTAAAGCACTGCTCACCTACAGGCAGATATCCTCAACTTGTTACACTGTAGCTCAGCTATAGGCACATCTGACATTTTTTTTCTTTTTATTATCTCACATTTCTTCAAAATACATGGCCCATTTCATTACATTTTACATAAAATATAATTTTATATATGTACATATATGTCAGGGACTTGTTTCGTGCTTATTTCACTAAAAATAAAAAAATTGATGTTGTGGGGGCTCGAACCATGACTGCCTGCTCTTCAGACGTCTCTACCGCTACGCTATTGCTTCTTGGCTTACTTTGCATACTTAGTTCTTATATGCTTTTCCACTGACTGCTACCTGTGGCTAAGAGCCGGGCACGCCCGCGCAAATGAGCGCACTCATGGGCAAACATCTTTACAACTTATAAAAAAAAATATAGGATGTTCATTTATACAGTTCACGTTCATAGTCTGTGGGGGCATGTGTTGTGTTGTGTTTATTCACATTTCCATGGACTCTGTCGTGGGCATTTACTTTCTGGACTTTTACTCTTCTGGGGGCATGTCCGTTTGCAGGGCTTGCCCTATGGACACGTCCCCTACTGTCTTACATGGACCGTGTTAGCCTTAGGTGTGATTCAGCATGCCCTCATGCATATGCATGACATGCTGACGTCACACCGTTTAACTGCAGTCTCCGTGTAAGCCTTGTAACTCTTACATGGAGGCTTCGTGAATCCTGCCCAATGTTTATATAATGGGAAGAGTTGGATTTTTAAGGACAGTTGCTGGATATAGTCCTTTTGAAAGAGTTAAACAATGTATTGCATGCATGAGAATATTGGAAAATAATCATGCCTAATGAGTGTTACATGCAGACACTTCATAAATCTAGTCATTAAGAGTTTAAAGGTGAACTAATACCAAATAATGCAGAGGAATAATGATAAGAAAATACATAATATTAGACCGATGTATAATAAGGTGAATTTTTATGTAAAGACTTAATATAGATTACAGTTTGAATTGCAAGGTCTATTAAAATAAAAGATGGCTACATACATCAGCAACAGACATAAAGTATACATTTACAGGTAGGTGATATATTATTTGCAAGGTGGAGCATAGTTTATCTTTTCTGACTCGGAGAATCCAACTGGGATAATGCCAATTTTCAGCAGTGGCCTAGGAAGAAAAATTTCACATTTAGTATAAGAATACAAAAAATTATGAAGAAAATTACAAGATTTCAGTAAATGCAAAGGCGCAAAATATATACAAAAAAAATAACAAGTAGCTATGGCAGTTAAACATTGGATCTCAGTGTTTATGATTATGAGAGTTGACTATTATACTGGAAGCATAAGAGAAATAATACTGAGTAAGACAGAGAGCAATGGAGGAAATTCTGAGAAAGAGGAGGCTACTTTACAATAAATTTTGCTCATAGTTTGGCATAGTAAAAAGATCCAATTGTTTATGAGTTTGAGAATGAAATAAGACAGATAAGTAGCATAAAAAAACTGGCAGGGCATTTGCTATCCAGGTGCAGTATAAAATCAGAGCCAGCTTGTGATTAGTTATTGCTTTTGCCTGTTTTAAATGCAGAAGAATAATGTTCCAGATTTTTGAAACTTGGTGGGAGTTAGAGCAATCCCAGCTGAGTTATATGTTTCGGAGTTTGTGAGAAGAATTCTGTTGTTTGATCTTAGTGATCTAGGTTTAGTATATGGATGGAATATATTATTCAGTGAAGAATATCTATTAGGAGAAATAAATAAAATTATGGAGTATTTTGAGATGAGTGTAGATGAGGTAGTGCAGAAGTTCTAATCAGTGGGTGTGCCTAAGGGCTATATAATGGTGAGTTATAAATATGGTTATGGATGCTACATTTTAAGGAATATAAAACAGTGAACAAACTATATGACCATTAAGCCGAAAAGGTGACATTCAGTCTGAAATCAATTGGTCAAATTAGAAATGATTAATATACCTGAAGGGCAAGATTAATGGGTTATTAAGAGGCATAGATCTGTAGGAGCACATAGATTTGGAGCATTAAGGTATTGGAAAATATGTCATTATGATAATGAAATCGGAATGTGGGAGGTAAGCTTTTGGACACCTAGATGCAAACTGTTAAGATTAAGCCAGATTGATGCAAACTGACATTGTTTGGATAAAAATCTAACTTTTAAGGCTATTTTGATGATCTTGTTCTTAGAAGGCACCAATAATGGCAATGAGCACTGTCTCAAGATGGATGACTTGGTTATGAGACAGAATATTTGTCAAAATGACATTTAAATGTCATAAAGTTTATTTAAAATCAGCTGCATCAATATCAATTTCTTTATAGATAAGTATTAAGCGAACTGCCCTTGCGAGCCATTTTAAGCCTAGCCAATTATCCCTTGTGAGACTCAAACGCTGCACCTTGAGTTTGTAAGGCAAACACCTTAACCATTAGGCCACCCTCCCAACCTGAATTTCCAAATGAACCTGGAAGGTAAATGGCCTTCTGCTCAGTGCTGAAAGAAAGCAGTGGGTAAGATGTGTTTAAAAAAATACAGTTGGCATAATGTTTAAGGTCTTTGCTTCTCATGCACAAGGTTCTATCCTGATCAAAGCCTGTATGAAGTTTGCATGTTCTCCGTGTGCCACTGTCAGGTTCCTCCCACCTGTCAAAAACATGCAGAGTGTTTCCATCTCAAACTCACCCAAGAATATAATTTTAGGCAGCAGCACAGACTCTAAATGATGTCTTATAAGGGGAAGAGTTGTATAGACCAACCACTTTGGGCAGCTACTGTGGTGCACAGTATCCCCAGCATAGGATAATATGGATCACAGACTGAGATCCTTGGTAGGGCTAGCCACTCAATGGGGTAAAAATATAGCTGTAGGTAATTCAGTCATGTTAACTAGTGCTGGCAAATGGGCATGGATATTTGCCAGTGGTAAGTGGGTTGAGGATCTGACCTATGTCAGGAACCCATGCTAAAAATGGGAGGGGTGTATGTACCCCTATTTGCCAGTGTAAGCCCAGCAGCCCTGTGTCAATAAGCTACTGGCTAGCCGGTGTTCAGTTGCCCAGCTTGGGTTACCTGGGATAGTTCTTTTGAGTGAAAGTTGATATTCAACTAATCAATCTGCCAAACATGAACTAAGAATTGCTGCACTCAATGTAAGTTCACTGACGGGATTCAGCTTGGAGGTGGATGACATGATGATAAGGAGGAGGCTGGACATCCTATGTATCCAAGAAATAAGATGGAAGGCAGTGCAGCAAAGCTACTTGGCTTTGGATCTAGAGGCTACTATTCAGGAGAGTACAGAATAGAATTTGTGTGGGAATTGTAGTGAAACAGATGCTTAAGAAAACCATAATGGATATCATCTGAATCAGTGACAGACTCATGGCAATCCGAATACAGTGTGATGATAGGGCATTATTCATAGTCTCAGATTATGCCCCACAGCAGGGTTACAGTAGTGTGAAAAAGAGTGCATTCAGACAACATTTGCAGGACCTACTAGATAAACCAGGCCAACATGAATTGGTGATGATAATGGATGATCTGAATGCACATATCAGGACAGACTGACAGAACAGAATATGAGGGTTGCTTGTGTCTACATGGGTGAGGCAACATGAATAAAGAAGAGGTCATTCTAGACCTCTGACTGACAAATGGCTTGATGGTAGCCAACATATGAGTCAGCAAGAGAAACAGTCACAAGATCACACACAAAAGTGACCAACATGCAATTCAGGTAGTCTTCCTCTAGTAAGAAAGAGGCAGTGGGGTAGAATCAGCGATTGCAAATGAATCCTTAGTGAAACAGTCAGCCTACAGCATAAACCACTGGTAGCCACAATCAGGTACAAGCAGTAGTCAGAGAAAGCTCTATGGTTAACAGATTCCAGGATGAAGACCTGGAAGTTGATTGAAGAGAAATCACAACCAATTAAAGCATTATTTAGGGCTCTAGCATCTTGAAAAAAAGAGGAAATAGGTAGAGTTGAAGAAGAATGGCAGCACCTCAAAACAGCATGTGTGAGGACTACAGAACAGATATGTGGCCAAGACAGGTATGAAAATAAAGTGCATAAGGAAAGCTGGTGGTGGAATGCAGAAGTCTAGAAAGTTATCAAAAGTGAGAGATAGAAAATATGGAAGTGGATATGAAAAAATCTTGTTTGACTAACAAAAAGACTAACAGAGGAGTTGCAATAGCAAAGAACAAGGCATGAGAAGCTCCCTACCAGCTTCTGTAAAGTGACTGAGCAAAGGATACAAAGAAATGCTGTCAGGTTGCCAGGCAAAGACAGAAGGATCAAGAAGATAGTCAGACAACCTTTATAAGAGATGCCAACAACAGCCAAAGGACATTAAAGGCAGATGGAAGGAGTACTTTCAGCAGCTTTTGAATGAAGAAGACCCCACGGAAGCTGTATTGCCTCAGATACAGCCTACAATGAAAGAAGAGGAAGAGCTCACCTTAGAAGAAGTAAGAACAGCACTAAAGAAAATCAAATCAGGGAAATCAACAGACTCGGATGAGGTCACAGCAGATATGATCAAGATGTTGGATGAGATAGGGGAGAAATGGCTCCTGAGGGTAGTCATAGCAGTACGGAGAGACAGGCATATCCCGGATGACTGGAGAATAAGCATACTAGTACCAGTGTTCAAGAATAAAGGGGACATTACACAGCCGTGGGCAGTATAGAGTATCAAACTCCTATTACACTGCATGAAAGATCTGGAGAGGGTGACTGACAAACGATTACACAGAGCAGTGGAAAGAGAGATGGGAGATGAGCAGTTTGGTTTCAGATCAGGATGCAGCACAATTGCCCTGATGTTTGCAGTGAGGCAGGCAGTTGACAAAAAGCTAGAGATGAGGAACGAGTCCAGCTGGACTGTCTAGACTTGGAGAAAGCATATGACAAACTCTCAAGAAATCTGATTTGGGCAGTCCTGTGGTGGTTTGAAGTCAAGTAAACATTGATAGAATTACTACAGGCTATGTATAAGGACCAAATGACTCAAGTACAAACAGTATTCAATCTCACAGAGGGGCTCCTAGTGGGAATGGGTGTGCTTCGGTGTTCATCTCTGAGCCCACCACTATTTATACTGGTGATGGGCTACACTAGCAAACATGTCAGAGGGGACAGATCAACAAAGTTCTTGTATGTAGACGATGTGGTATTAAAGGAAGACTCTGAGCAAGAACTTCAGCAAAGGATAGGGGAATGGAATACAAACCTGAAGGCACATTGGATGAAACTGAGTACAAATAAGACATGTGTAATGACTGTAAATGGGGAAAATCAGAAGAAGCTGAGAAATGAGAAAGAAGGAAAAATAGTGGAACAGGTAAACAGCTTCAAGTATCTGGGAGGGGCTGTTGAGCAGAAGGAATGACGATGTCGACACTAGAATTAAAGGGGCTGTAGCCAACTGGAACAGAGTTTCAGGGGCAGTGTATGACATAAGAATGCTGAAGAAGCTGAAAAGTAAGGTGTACAAAACAACAATGCGACCAGTACTGTTGTATGATACAGAAACCTGGGCAGTAAACGCCGAGCAGTTGAGGAAACTAGAGTTAATGGAGATGAAGTGACTGAGATGGGTGTTTGGATGCACTCTGTGAGACAGATGAAGTAATGGGGATGTTAGACCAGAATCCAGAGCAGCTCCAATTGCAGAACAAGTCAAAGAGGACAGATGCACATGTCTAGAAAAGCAAAAGACAACCTGGTAAAGAAGATTTCGGACAGACAGGAAGAAGGCAAGATTAAACAAGGACATCCAGCAAAGCAGTGTATGGATTGTGTGTGAAAGAAGACCAGCAACAGTCAAGTATGAGTATTGAAGATGGTAGGGTAGTGGCATTTAATAGAGAGGAATGGTGACAGTTAACATAACACTCCAACTCCATGTAGAAAATGGGAAAAGGGAGGTTGATGATGATGATGATGATGACAAAGGTTTGTTGAGTCTGCCTCTGATTACTTGAATAAACAGAATTTATAAATCTGAAGGATTTGGGGCATGGTATAAGCTGGTGGTTGGGTCATAGCAGGCCTGAGGATGACAGGAGTGATAAGCTTTGTTAACAGAACAACTGTATATAATAAGAGTATTATTCTGAAAAAGTGCCACTTGAAGAGCAGGAATTGTAATTTAGTTAGAGTTTTAAAGATTCCTCACTTATGTTCTTTAGAGACCACAATTTTACTTCTTGAAGATGCATATTATTGACATATGTAGGAATGCACTACAACAGCAGCATATTTAAATTGGGCATGTGACTTGGATAAGGAGTTAATAACTATAGACAGGGAAGGTAATGAAGAAAACAGTATGCTCATTTCTACAGTAAGTTGTCATATGGCAACATGATGGCCGTTGGATTGACTGATAAAATAGATAAGGAGGAAGTTGAAGGGAAACACCATTCATGATGTCAGCAACTATAAAGAAGGATAACATTGGTGTAGTAGATTTTATCCCAGCTAGACTAGATGATCATGTTTTCTGTATATGTATAATATAGGAAGAATAATGTAATGTATGGATATTAATTATTTAGTAAGGAATTAAAGGGTGGGTGGCATAGTGGTGCAGCAGTTAGTGTTGTTGTCATACAACAAGAGGCTCTCCAGTTCAATTCTTGGCTGGGGTGCCTTCTGTGCAGTCTAGATGTCCTCCCTGTGTTTGCATGGGTTTCCTTCAGGTGCTCTGGTTTCCTCCCACATTCCCATGACATGCTCCAGGTGGATTGGACATTCTAAATTGGCCGTAGGTGTGAGTATATACATGTATGTGCCTTCTCAGGAAGGTTGGATGCTGGGTTGGGAACTCGACACTGTAAAACTCTACTGCCCCTCATTCTTCACACCTATGATCTGCTGTGGCCACCTCTAATGGGAGCACCTGAAAAGAGAAGAATTAGGAATGAAAGAGTATGCATGGTACAGATATTACTACATGCCCAGAGGTGCCCTGTGGCATGAACCTAATGATAAATATATATTGTCTAATGTATTTTAATGTGAAATAATTCCTATGAACATGTTAACTGACTGATCACTGTACAGGGTTCTAACTTTTTAACTGGAATGAAAATTTTAGAGCAGTCATTTAACGAATCCCTGTGTGCTATTCAAAGTTCATTTTATAAGTAGGTGATAACACTACATTATGTCACAGATAAGTCTTGACAGGTGAATGACTGCAGAAGATGAGATATACATATCAGTAGAACAGAGCTGCATAAACATATGTACTGTTTTTCATGTAATACAATTTCTTAATGTTCACATAAGTAATTATTCTGGTGTAAACTCCAGCAGCTGAAAAACGTATATATACAAGCAGTAATGCTACCCTATAATTTTAAGAAGGTGATATACTTTTATACATGTGTGTATGATAGATAGATAGATAGATAGATAGATAGATAGATAGATAGATAGATAGATAGATAGATAGATAGATAGATAGATAGATGGATGGATAGATAGATAGATAGATAGATAGATAGATAGATAGATAGATAGATAGATAGATAGATAGATAGATAGATAAAGGTGTGTGTGTGTGTGTGTGTGTGTGTGTGTGTGTGTGTGTGTGTGTGTGTGTGTGTGTGTGTGTGTGTGTGTGTGTGTGTGTGTCTACTGCACCTAAAAATATTCACAACAGTAATCATATTGGTGGCAACTCCCAAGAACTGAAGAACACAAATGGAAGTAGTAATAGTACCCTTTCTTCACCATTTTTCTTAACTTAGTTTAGTTGATTGCATGCTTGTTACCTTTGTGTAACAGGGTTTCAGTTTTCACATTTGTGTATGTTTTATTTATTTAATACTCATTTATTTTCATGCAGTGTTTATTATCTATGTATTGTTTCTTACTTATTTCATTAATTATTAACATTTGTTTGCCATTATGGTTTGACTTGGAAGAAACCACTTTTCATTAGAGGCCAGGGGAAGAAACCTCCATATCAAGTTTTAAAATGACAGCATGATTCAGAGTGTGACATAAGACTATAATCACAGACAACACTGAAAGCTAAAATATGGAGAGTTATTCAACCACACAAAACAATACTATACAAAAACAATTATTGATAGATAATCCAACATGACTCTGGTTGTATTAAGGAGTAATCATAGTAGAGTAGTAGAGGGACACAATAATGTTATAGCATGAAGTTGTTTCTAAATAGCAAGTCCAAACTCATCCAAATCTCATGTTGTTGAGCTTAGTCCTATAGATCCCTTCAGAAATAAATATTTACACTTATGAGCAGGCCCCTAAATGCCTGACATAGTCTTTGCAATGGATTTGTGTCTGAGTGCATTCATTTGACTCCTTTGTTAGAGTGGTCATTTCCAGTTGCTATGTGGACTGTATTTATGCCATGTTATTCACTTTCTGCATCTTACTACACAACTTAATTTCCTGTTTATAAAAGTTCTACTTTTATTATCTTCATGATTTTGTTTTTTACCTTTTTTGGTGTCTTTTAGTGTTCCTGATCAAATAAATTTGAATTTTTATATTTTATTGCTGTAGAGTCAAAGTCCTGATTCCTGTTTTCCTGTTTCCTTTTTATTATTTGTAAACAGACTTTATAACTGTATTTGAATTGGGGTGTGTATTTCGATTATTTGATTCTTCTTCTTTTTTTTTTTTTTAAAATAATGTATTTGGTAATTTTTCCTCACTGATATCTTTTTGATATGGTGGCAGTTTGATGACTTTGAAGTCTACAAAGTAATAGGGAATCTTAACTGAAATTAAGGTCTAGGAATCTGCATTAACTTACTCCTATGCCTGAAAAACATGCAGCAAATTTGTTGTACATATAGCTAGCAGTCCTTACCATTTTATGGTGAGAATTGTTAACACTGAATTTTTACCAAATAAAATAAGATGGTTTGATGAGAAAGAAACAGAATGAATCCAGCTCATTTAGCTGAATGTGTATGAATTTAATATGAGTACTAGATAGTTAATGTATAATGTTACTATAATTTACAGATTGACATCCTCAGACAGGAATAAGATTATTATAAAGTGGTATGACTGTAGTGCATGATGCTCTGTGTCCTCTGTGGAGGTTGTGAAGAAAGCAAAACAAAATTAAATATTGGACCCAGTTAATAAGAGGGAACAGAACTAAAACATGGATAAGGTAAAGAAGAAATTTAAGTTAGAGGCTAATTTGAAATGGGTTTTTATAGTAGTGGTAAATAAATTAAATTAATTAAACTGGGGAAAGAAATGGAACATCCAGACCCATAATTAGTACTGTTAATGCAAAAGTTGAAGAAAGGGGAGGAAGTTGACAGGGTATTTTTTCCAAAGCATGTACAATTTTCAATGGTATGATAGTAAACACCCTTAGAAAGATGAGAGAGATATGGGTTATGGAGTTGGGTATCGTAGTTTATCAATTTCCAGGATACACAATCAAACCCAGATGATTTAAGATCTTCATTTGGAAATGTTTATACAAATATATTTATATGCTTAGTATTGTGAAAATGTTCACAGAACAGGAATGAATAAATGCTGGTGATGTCAGGGGGGTGGCAATGTGGAGCATGAGTAAATAGCTTCTGGGACTGTGTGGGATTAGTTGACTATAAGCAGGATTTTCAATTATTATTAAAGTGAGTATTGAGAGGAGATAGAGCAGTCTCAAAGAACAGATTTTTGATAGGATGGGTAGATGACATGCCAATGATTTTTCAAAGATTAGTTTGGATTATAGCTGTGGTAGCAAAAAAAAAAAGATATAACTACAAATGGAAGTCAGTTATAGTAAATTTTGATTCAGACTAACCATCCAAAATCGCCTGATGTAGATAGGGTCTTTGTTTTGGGTGTATAACATTTTATTCACCATTTTGAAACAACTAACACTGATATTCTTACAATGTATATCTTATACTCCTTACAAAATTGGGAGTATAATTGATAAAAAATGATGAGTTCTATTGAAAATGTAATAAGGGAATTAATGCTGATTCACAGCATATATTTAATTATTGCAAATTGGCACTTGCATTTTCTAGATAATTCAGTTCTTTCTTCGGGCCTTATGGAAAAATGTATAATATCTAAACATTTGGTGCTACTTAATGCTCAAACTCCTACACATGTTAAGAAAGGTGAGTTGCCATTCCTTTTGTACATTTTAACTCTTGCTAGAAAGATATTCACCAGAAGCTGGAAAAAGTCTATTGTTTCTCCCTAACCTGAATCGTTTTTTTAATATAACAACTACTTTGTATTAAAGAGACATTAATATTATTGGGATAAGAACAAAAAAAACTTCAATAAACATTAAAAATGTGAATAATTTGGACTCTGGTATGTTATTTGAAGAAAGGTCTCATATCAATAATTAGTTAAATAAAAAGACCTAGTTTGTAAATGGTGTAAATAGTTAATTCAAATATTAGGCGTACTTAACTTGATCTTGACTATTTAAGTTTGGCTAGAATAGATCTGTATTACTTATAAGTTTTAATTGCAGTTCTCAATAGTTATGTTATTTGATTTCAAGAAATATGTGTAATTGTTATTATTACAATTATGCTTAATAAAATACTAAGTAAAAAGTGAATCAAAATAAGTAAAAAAAAATACAACAGTAAAAAAAAAAAGAATTGAGAGACTATCCTATGGTTGGAAAAGAAAACTTACATCAAACAATTGATTTATCTTGGAATTCTTAGAACCACAGAAAACACAAATACATAAAGCCTTACTAATTTCTGAGACTGCAGGATCTCTGAGTACATTCTACACACCAAAGTATAGCAATCACAGACTTGGCATATATAAATAGCATATGTGTGGGAAGAACATCATCTAACATCAGAAAAATCAACCTACATAAAAAAGTGCATCAGTGCATTTCTAAGAACTATCAACATTCAATTACTTCAATAATTATACTAATTACTAAATAATCATAGTCCATTGCTTGCAATTACAAACCTTGTAGCTACAACAAATACCCCAAAGCAAGACAAAGAAATAAAGAGACATAAAAAAGAAACAAAGAAAGAATACAGAGAAACAGAATGAAATTAAAATCACAGGAAATAATACATAAAGTAAAATTAAAAAAAAAGAATACTGAAAGAGATGAAAAACTAAAATCCAAAAAATAAAAGCAAAAAAAAAAATCCATCATCAAATAAAAGGGATGATGATTTGAATAACAAGTCATCACAAAAAAAAGATGAAAGAAATCAAAACATGATGATCTTTGAGATCCCTGTGAAAGAATAAAAAAAGCCCCACAACCTGTATAAAAGGCATTAAGTAGAAAAAAAATCAACATTTATAAATAAATAGTTGAAGAAATAATTTATAATTATAAACAGAACACCATCCCAGGAATTCATTAAAGTGCCTGGCATGTGTTGTACAGCCCTTCTGCTATGATTTACAATTTAGAACCATTAGCCGTGACATGGTAAGACCTCATTATTGGCTAATTTGCATGCAGATCATTGCTGATCTGCATGTCATGGTAGTAAATTGCTACTTGTGTAGACAGTGGCATTCTTCCTCTCCAGTCATTTTTCCATACACACAAGTACACACACACACACACACACACACACACACACACACACACACACACACACACACACACACACACCAGTCCCTAATCCATCTGCCCTCCCATTTTTGTATTTGAAGTGCCATTATGGCACTTATCTTTTATGTCCTTGTGTCTGGTAGTTCCTTGCACCCTCCCCTGATTCCCATTGTATTGTTGGTGTCATTACTGCACTTTAGGTGTAATCAGCAGTGGTCTAGTGCATCCTTATGTCCCAATCCCCATACCACCAGTGGTGACATTACAGCACTTAAGAGTTATGGCATTTTAAGAGTAATTCTTGGTGGTCAAGTGCATCCCTGTGTCCCAATCCCCAAATCACTAGTGGTGACATTGCAGCACTTAAGAGTATCCGCTCGTGATCAAGTGCATTCCCCCACCCCTGATCCCCTTACTGCCATTCATGCCATTATGGCATTTTAAGAGTAATTCCTGGTGGTCTAGTGCATCCCTGTCCCCCCAATCCCTATACCATCAGTGGTGACAATACAGCACTTAAGAGTATTCCCTGGTGATCTAGTACATCTTCCCATACCCCAGTCCCCTTAGTGCCATTCATGCCATTATGACATTTTAAGAGTATTCCCTGCTGATCTAGTGCATCTTCCCATACCCTAGTCCCCTTAGTGCCATTCATGCCATTATGGCATTTTAAGAGTAATTCCTGGTAGTCTAGTGCATCTTCCCATACCCCAATCCCCTTAGTGCTATTCATGCCATTATGGCATTTTAAGAGTAATTCCTGGTGGTCTAGTGCATCCCTGTCCCCCCAATCCCTATACCATCAGTGGTGACAATACAGCACTTAAGAGTATTCCCTGGTGATCTAGTGCATCTTCCCATACCCCAGTCCCCTTAGTGCCATTCATGCCATTATGGCATTTTAAGAGTAATTCCTGGTGGTCTAGTGCATCTTCCCATACCCCAATCCCCATTAGTGCTATTCATGCCATTATGGCATTTTAGGAGTAATTCCTGGTGGTCTAGTGCATCTTCCCATACCCCAGTCCCCTTAGTGCCATTCATGCCATTATGGCATTTTAGGAGTAATTCCTGGTGGTCTAGTGCATCTTCCCATACTCCAATCCCCTTAGTGCTATTCATGCCATTGTGGCATTTTAGGAGTAATTCCTGGTGGTCTAGTGCATCTTCCCATACCCCAGTCCCCTTAGTGCCATTCATGCCATTATGACATTTTAGGAGTAATTCCTGGTGGTCTAGTGCATCTTCCCATACCCCAATCCCCTTAGTGCTATTCATGCCATTATGACATTTTAAGAGTAATTCCTGGTGGTCTAGTGCATTCCCCTACCCCAATCCCCAGACTGCTATTGTGCTGTCATTATACCACTTGAGCGTATTCCGATTTCTTGAATTTCTTGACCATGTTGATGCCTTCCTGGAGGTGTTTTCAGGGAGAGAGCACATGACTAATTAACATATGTGCCTCATAGTTAATGCCTCTCCATACCTCACTCACTGTTGCACACTTCTATTTCAAAACATTAAGTAAAAAAGTAAATGAAGGATTATATGTTAAACTCAGCAACCATTATGATGGTAATTGCTGCACAATTCTCCTTGTTAAAAATGGTAGCCTACTCTCACTCTCCCAAATCTCCCTCCCTTTGCAAATGCCTTTAATTAGATGCATACAACACAGATTATTCCCTTGTTATTTAAACATGGATTTATCATTCCACTTTCTATTATTCCTTCCTCCAAATCCCTGATGACTACCATCCCATGACAAATATTTACCTAATAACTAAGCTCCTAGATCTACTAGTATATATAAACATTGGAATGTCTTACAAAAAATAGCATAGTCTGTAATAGATAACATAGATTTAAGCCCAGTTAGAACACTTCTAACCCCATCCTTACTCTTAATATTAGATCTATTCTAACATGGAAAATGCCAGACTCACTGGTGCCCTTTTTATAGATCTGAAAAAAAGATTTTGAATGTGTTGATAATGCCTTGTTAAAGTAAATATTTGTGATTTTTCAATTAAAGTGTGCTCCTGTTCTCAAACTTCTTCACCAACAGAAACGTCTTTATTACCTAAAACTCCTACTAAACTCCAATGAGTTAACCCACACTGGTATCCCTGTAGGATCATTGCATGGTCTTTTGTTCTTCTTTCTCTTCATTAAAGACTTGCCTTGAAACTTTTATAAAATAAAGTGTTTCCTTTATGCCGAAGACATAGCCATCACTCAGACAGACCTTTCTGCAACCAAAATACATCTGGTGCTACACAATGACTTTGAACACCTATGGAACTGGCTATTAGCCAATTAATTGACTCTCAGTATAAATAATTCAAGAGTCATGCTTTACACAACCAAAAAAGACTAGCCCAGACCCTGACTCTCAACATTTGTGACCCAAAGAGAGAAATGCACCATTTTGTTGCAAATCAGAAATACAAAGAGTTAATCCAAGACCCTGATTTATCCTTATTCCTCCATGTAGTAGAATAGCCCCCAAAAGTTCTCTCTAAACTTAAAGTCACTTACAAAATCTCATATATATTACATATGCAATCCAAGCAAGCCATAGCTAAAACATATTGTTTTCCAGACCATAATACTTCCTTTCAGACATTCCACTACATTCTTCTCAACATCATAACATCCTATAGAAGACAGAGAATCAAATATTTAGATTTTTTCAAATGAGTAACATAATGAACAACACTTTTTAACTATAATTACAAATAACAGTCTCTGTTCACAGCAGAGCTTAACTCCTTTTCAACACCTTAATATTCAGACTAATTAATAGGTTAGTACTCAGCTAACTGCCCTTACGAGCCATTTTAAACCTAGACAGTTATCTTTTGTGAGACTCAAACCCTGCATCTTGTGTTTGTAAGACAAACACCTTAACCATTAGGCCATCCTCCCAACCCTTATGCCAGCTTTTGCCCTCCTTCTAAAAACTACTTCACTTTTAAGAGAACATTTATTACTAAATATCAATGCCACCCTCCAGTTTAGTCCTCAGTGTGCTTTCTCCTTATCGGAACTCTTTTTACAAACTTGCTCTGGCATACAAGACCCAAATCCCCCTAAAATCAGACAGGTCAAATTCTTCCATGTCTTCAAAATGTATTGAAATGCCACACCAGACCGTCCTTCGAGAGTGCCTTCTTTGATACTCTAGACTGACAAAAACCTACTCCATTCAGATCCACACATGTAACTAAACTTATTACCACAGCTACAATAGTAATGAGTTGCACCCTGAACAGCACCTGCTGTAAATAACCCTCTCTTTACAACCTTTACTGTAACTCCATACTATAGTCTCCTTCTTCTAACTACCTTCAATTGCATCTCAATAATTATTTAATTCTTTTCAGCAGTTTTTACATACCCCTTTCTCAGTCTCTCTTCTGTTATACACTCATCCATAGCCAGTGTTCCACCCATTTTGTTATCATAGCTATCATTGACTTCCACGGTGGTGCAGCGGTAGTGTTGTTGCAACAGCAAGAGGTTCT